>NW_027210180.1:0-100953 GCF_027789765.1 Dendropsophus ebraccatus | reverse complement strand
AGGAGTTAAACAAGCATAGGTCTGCGGTCCAAGAGGGGGACCCCATCCAGCCACATGAGTGTTCATTCCTACCACCTTAGGAAAAAAATCATTATTTTGAGGCTTAGAAGTCATTTCTGCAATTCCCATAGAAAATTATGGCGTCTCTATTCAATTGTGTGGAGCGCATATCAGGTGGATTTTCTCTGCCGGCTTAAGAGATACACGTGAAACTAAAGCCGATCCTGGGTGCCTAGGGTGCCTGTCATCCAATCCGCACTGAATTTCATTTCTAGCACATAGCCAAAAAATCGCCCCATTGACTTACATTGGAGTGCAGAAAAGGTCATTTTTTCTCGGTCCCTTAAGAGGTAGGAGTTAAACAAGCTTAGGTCTGCGGTGCCCAGGGGGACCCCATCCAGCCCGCACTGAGTTTCATTCCTACCACCTTAGGAAAAAAAGTCATTATTTTGAGGCTTAGAAGTCATTTCTGCAATTCCCATAGAAAATCAACGGCGTCTCTATTCAATTGTGTGGAGCGCATATCAGGTGGGTTTTCTCTGCCGGCTTAAGAGATACACGTGAAACTAAAGCCGATCCTGGGTGCCTAGGGTGCCTGTCATCCAATCCGCACTGAATTTCATTTCTAGCACATAGCCAAAAAATCGCCCCATTGACTTACATTGGAGTGCAGAAAAGGTCATTTTTTCTCGGTCCCTTTAAGAGGTAGGAGTTAAACAAGCTTAGGTCTGCGGTGCCAGGGGGGACCCCATCCAGCCCGCACTGAGTTTCATTCCTACCACCTTAGGAAAAAAAGTCATTATTTTGAGGCTTAGAAGTCATTTCTGCAATTCCCATAGAAAATCAACGGCGTCTCTATTCAATTGTGTGGAGCGCATATCAGGTGGGTTTTCTCTGCCGGCTTAAGAGATACACGTGAAACTAAAGCCGATCCTGGGTGCCTAGGGTGCCTGTCATCCAATCCGCACTGAATTTCATTTCTAGCACATAGCCAAAAAATCGCCCCATTGACTTACATTGGAGTGCAGAAAAGGTCATTTTTTCTCGGTCCCTTTAAGAGGTAGGAGTTAAACAAGCTTAGGTCTGCGGTGCCCAGGGGGGACCCCATCCAGCCCGCACTGAGTTTCATTCCTACCACCTTAGGAAAAAAAGTCATTATTTTGAGGCTTAGAAGTCATTTCTGCAATTCCCATAGAAAATCAACGGCGTCTCTATTCAATTGTGTGGAGCGCATATCAGGTGGGTTTTCTCTGCCGGCTTAAGAGATACACGTGAAACTAAAGCCGATCCTGGGTGCCTAGGGTGCCTGTCATCCAATCCGCACTGAATTTCATTTCTAGCACATAGCCAAAAAATCGCCCCATTGACTTACATTGGAGTGCAGAAAAGGTCATTTTTTCTCGGTCCCTTTAAGAGGTAGGAGTTAAACAAGCTTAGGTCTGCGGTGCCCAGGGGGGACCCCATCCAGCCCGCACTGAGTTTCATTCCTACCACCTTAGGAAAAAAAGTCATTATTTTGAGGCTTAGAAGTCATTTCTGCAATTCCCATAGAAAATCAACGGCGTCTCTATTCAATTGTGTGGAGCGCATATCAGGTGGGTTTTCTCTGCCGGCTTAAGAGATACACGTGAAACTAAAGCCGATCCTGGGTGCCTAGGGTGCCTGTCATCCAATCCGCACTGAATTTCATTTCTAGCACATAGCCAAAAAATCGCCCCATTGACTTACATTGGAGTGCAGAAAAGGTCATTTTTTCTCGGTCCCTTTAAGAGGTAGGAGTTAACAAGCTTAGGTCTGCGGTGCCCAGGGGGACCCCATCCAGCCCGCACTGAGTTTCATTCCTACCACCTTAGGAAAAAAGTCATTATTTTGAGGCTTAGAAGTCATTTCTGCAATTCCCATAGAAAATCAACGGCGTCTCTATTCAATTGTGTGGAGCGCATATCAGGTGGGTTTTCTCTGCCGCTTAAGAGATACACGTGAAACTAAAGCCGATCCTGGGTGCCTAGGGTGCCTGTCATCCAATCCGCACTGAATTTCATTTCTAGCACATAGCCAAAAAATCGCCCCATTGACTTACATTGGAGTGCAGAAAAGGTCATTTTTTCTCGGTCCCTTTAAGAGGTAGGAGTTAAACAAGCTTAGGTCTGCGGTGCCCAGGGGGGACCCCATCCAGCCCGCACTGAGTTTCATTCCTACCACCTTAGGAAAAAAAGTCATTATTTTGAGGCTTAGAAGTCATTTCTGCAATTCCCATAGAAAATCAACGGCGTCTCTATTCAATTGTGTGGAGCGCATATCAGGTGGGTTTTCTCTGCCGGCTTAAGAGATACACGTGAACTAAAGCCGATCCTGGGTGCCTAGGGTGCCTGTCATCCAATCCGCACTGAATTTCATTTCTAGCACATAGCCAAAAATCGCCCCATTGACTTACATTGGAGTGCAGAAAAGGTCATTTTTTCTCGGTCCCTTTAAGAGGTAGGAGTTAAACAAGCTTAGGTCTGCGGTGCCAGGGGGGACCCCATCCAGCCCGCACTGAGTTTCATTCCTACCACCTTAGGAAAAAAAGTCATTATTTTGAGGCTTAGAAGTCATTTCTGCAATTCCCATAGAAAATCAACGGCGTCTCTATTCAATTGTGTGGAGCGCATATCAGGTGGGTTTCTCTGCCGGCTTAAGAGATACACGTGAAACTAAAGCCGATCCTGGGTGCCTAGGGTGCCTGTCATCCAATCCGCACTGAATTTCATTTCTAGCACATAGCCAAAAAATCGCCCCATTGACTTACATTGGAGTGCAGAAAAGGTCATTTTTTCTCGGTCCCTTTAAGAGGTAGGAGTTAAACAAGCTTAGGTCTGCGGTGCCCAGGGGGGACCCCATCCAGCCCGCACTGAGTTTCATTCCTACCACCTTAGGAAAAAAAGTCATTATTTTGAGGCTTAGAAGTCATTTCTGCAATTCCCATAGAAAATCAACGGCGTCTCTATTCAATTGTGTGGAGCGCATATCAGGTGGTTTTCTCTGCCGGCTTAAGAGATACACGTGAAACTAAAGCCGATCCTGGGTGCCTAGGGTGCCTGTCATCCAATCCGCACTGAATTTCATTTCTAGCACATAGCCAAAAAATCGCCCCATTGACTTACATTGGAGTGCAGAAAAGGTCATTTTTTCTCGGTCCCTTTAAGAGGTAGGAGTTAAACAAGCTTAGGTCTGCGGTGCCCAGGGGGGACCCCATCCAGCCCGCACTGAGTTTCATTCCTACCACCTTAGGAAAAAAAGTCATTATTTGAGGCTTAGAAGTCATTTCTGCAATTCCCATAGAAAATCAACGGCGTCTCTATTCAATTGTGTGGAGCGCATATCAGTGGGTTTTCTCTGCCGGCTTAAGAGATACACGTGAAACTAAAGCCGATCCTGGGTGCCTAGGGTGCCTGTCATCCAATCCGCACTGAATTTCATTTCTAGCACATAGCCAAAAAATCGCCCCATTGACTTACATTGGAGTGCAGAAAAGGTCATTTTTTCTCGGTCCCTTTAAGAGGTAGGAGTTAAACAAGCTTAGGTCTGCGGTGCCCAGGGGGACCCCATCCAGCCCGCACTGAGTTTCATTCCTACCACCTTAGGAAAAAAAGTCATTATTTTGAGGCTTAGAAGTCATTTCTGCAATTCCCATAGAAAATCAATGGCGTCTCTATTCAATTGTGTGGAGCGCATATCAGGTGGATTTTCTCTGCCGGCTTAAGAGATACACGTGAAACTAAAGCCGATCCTGGGTGCCTAGGGTGCCTGTCATCCAATCCGCACTGAATTTCATTTCTAGCACATAGCCAAAAAATCGCCCCATTGACTTACATTGGAGTGCAGAAAAGGTCATTTTTTCTCGGTCCCTTTAAGAGGTAGGAGTTAAACAAGCTTAGGTCTGCGGTGCCCAGGGGGACCCCATCCAGCCCGCACTGAGTTTCATTCCTACCACCTTAGGAAAAAAAGTCATTATTTGAGGCTTAGAAGTCATTTCTGCAATTCCCATAGAAAATCAACGGCGTCTCTATTCAATTGTGTGGAGCGCATATCAGGTGGGTTTTCTCTGCCGGCTTAAGAGATACACGTGAAACTAAAGCCGATCCTGGGTGCCTAGGGTGCCTGTCATCCAATCCGCACTGAATTTCATTTCTAGCACATAGCCAAAAAATCGCCCCATTGACTTACATTGGAGTGCAGAAAAGGTCATTTTTTCTCGGTCCCTTTAAGAGGTAGGAGTTAAACAAGCTTAGGTCTGCGGTGCCCAGGGGGGACCCCATCCAGCCCGCACTGAGTTTCATTCCTACCACCTTAGGAAAAAAAGTCATTATTTGAGGCTTAGAAGTCATTTCTGCAATTCCCATAGAAAATCAACGGCGTCTCTATTCAATTGTGTGGAGCGCATAACAGGTGGATTTTTCTGCCGGCTTAAGAGATACACGTGAAACTAAAGCCGATCCTGGGTGCCTAGGGTGCCTGTCATCCAATCCGCACTGAATTTCATTTCTAGCACATAGCCAAAAAATCGCCCCATTGACTTACATTGGAGTGCAGAAAAGGTCATTTTTTCTCGGTCCCTTTAAGAGGTAGGAGTTAAACAAGCTTAGGTCTGCGGTGCCCAGGGGGGACCCCATCCAGCCCACACTGAGTTTCATTCCTACCACCTTAGGAAAAAAAGTCATTATTTTGAGGCTTAGAAGTCATTTCTGCAATTCCCATAGAAAATCAACGGCGTCTCTATTCAATTGTGTGGAGCGCATATCAGGTGGGTTTTCTCTGCCGGCTTAAGAGATACACGTGAAACTAAAGCCGATCCTGGGTGCCTAGGGTGCCTGTCATCCAATCCGCACTGAATTTCATTTCTAGCACATAGCCAAAAAATCGCCCCATTGACTTACATTGGAGTGCAGAAAAGGTCATTTTTTCTCGGTCCCTTTAAGAGGTAGGAGTTAAACAAGCTTAGGTCTGCGGTGCCCAGGGGGGACCCCATCCAGCCCGCACTGAGTTTCATTCCTACCACCTTAGGAAAAAAAGTCATTATTTTGAGGCTTAGAAGTCATTTCTGCAATTCCCATAGAAAATCAACGGCGTCTCTATTCAATTGTGTGGAGCGCATATCAGGTGGGTTTTCTCTGCCGGCTTAAGAGATACACGTGAAACTAAAGCCGATCCTGGGTGCCTAGGGTGCCTGTCATCCAATCCGCACTGAATTTCATTTCTAGCACATAGCCAAAAAATCGCCCCATTGACTTACATTGGAGTGCAGAAAAGGTCATTTTTTCTCGGTCCCTTTAAGAGGTAGGAGTTAAACAAGCTTAGGTCTGCGGTGCCCAGGGGGGACCCCATCCAGCCCGCACTGAGTTTCATTCCTACCACCTTAGGAAAAAAAGTCATTATTTTGAGGCTTAGAAGTCATTTCTGCAATTCCCATAGAAAATCAACGGCGTCTCTATTCAATTGTGTGGAGCGCATATCAGGTGGGTTTTCTCTGCCGGCTTAAGAGATACACGTGAAACTAAAGCCGATCCTGGGTGCCTAGGGTGCCTGTCATCCAATCCGCACTGAATTTCATTTCTAGCACATAGCCAAAAAATCGCCCCATTGACTTACATTGGAGTGCAGAAAAGGTCATTTTTTCTCGGTCCCTTTAAGAGGTAGGAGTTAAACAAGCTTAGGTCTGCGGTGCCCAGGGGGGACCCCATCCAGCCCGCACTGAGTTTCATTCCTACCACCTTAGGAAAAAAAGTCATTATTTTGAGGCTTAGAAGTCATTTCTGCAATTCCCATAGAAAATCAACGGCGTCTCTATTCAATTGTGTGGAGCGCATATCAGGTGGGTTTTCTCTGCCGGCTTAAGAGATACACGTGAAACTAAAGCCGATCCTGGGTGCCTAGGGTGCCTGTCATCCAATCCGCACTGAATTTCATTTCTAGCACATAGCCAAAAAATCGCCCCATTGACTTACATTGGAGTGCAGAAAAGGTCATTTTTTCTCGGTCCCTTTAAGAGGTAGGAGTTAAACAAGCTTAGGTCTGCGGTGCCCAGGGGGGACCCCATCCAGCCCGCACTGAGTTTCATTCCTACCACCTTAGGAAAAAAAGTCATTATTTTGAGGCTTAGAAGTCATTTCTGCAATTCCCATAGAAAATCAACGGCGTCTCTATTCAATTGTGTGGAGCGCATATCAGGTGGGTTTTCTCTGCCGGCTTAAGAGATACACGTGAAACTAAAGCCGATCCTGGGTGCCTAGGGTGCCTGTCATCCAATCCGCACTGAATTTCATTTCTAGCACATAGCCAAAAAATCGCCCCATTGACTTACATTGGAGTGCAGAAAAGGTCATTTTTTCTCGGTCCCTTTAAGAGGTAGGAGTTAAACAAGCTTAGGTCTGCGGTGCCCAGGGGGGACCCCATCCAGCCCGCACTGAGTTTCATTCCTACCACCTTAGGAAAAAAAGTCATTATTTTGAGGCTTAGAAGTCATTTCTGCAATTCCCATAGAAAATCAACGGCGTCTCTATTCAATTGTGTGGAGCGCATATCAGGTGGTTTTCTCTGCCGGCTTAAGAGATACACGTGAAACTAAAGCCGATCCTGGGTGCCTAGGGTGCCTGTCATCCAATCCGCACTGAATTTCATTTCTAGCACATAGCCAAAAAATCGCCCCATTGACTTACATTGGAGTGCAGAAAAGGTCATTTTTTCTCGGTCCCTTTAAGAGGTAGGAGTTAAACAAGCTTAGGTCTGCGGTGCCCAGGGGGGACCCCATCCAGCCCGCACTGAGTTTCATTCCTACCACCTTAGGAAAAAAAGTCATTATTTTGAGGCTTAGAAGTCATTTCTGCAATTCCCATAGAAAATCAACGGCGTCTCTATTCAATTGTGTGGAGCGCATATCAGGTGGGTTTTCTCTGCCGGCTTAAGAGATACACGTGAAACTAAAGCCGATCCTGGGTGCCTAGGGTGCCTGTCATCCAATCCGCACTGAATTTCATTTCTAGCACATAGCCAAAAAATCGCCCCATTGACTTACATTGGAGTGCAGAAAAGGTCATTTTTTCTCGGTCCCTTTAAGAGGTAGGAGTTAAACAAGCTTAGGTCTGCGGTGCCCAGGGGGGACCCCATCCAGCCCGCACTGAGTTTCATTCCTACCACCTTAGGAAAAAAAGTCATTATTTTGAGGCTTAGAAGTCATTTCTGCAATTCCCATAGAAAATCAACGGCGTCTCTATTCAATTGTGTGGAGCGCATATCAGGTGGGTTTTCTCTGCCGGCTTAAGAGATACACGTGAAACTAAAGCCGATCCTGGGTGCCTAGGGTGCCTGTCATCCAATCCGCACTGAATTTCATTTCTAGCACATAGCCAAAAAATCGCCCCATTGACTTACATTGGAGTGCAGAAAAGGTCATTTTTTCTCGGTCCCTTTAAGAGGTAGGAGTTAAACAAGCTTAGGTCTGCGGTGCCCAGGGGGGACCCCATCCAGCCCGCACTGAGTTTCATTCCTACCACCTTAGGAAAAAAAGTCATTATTTTGAGGCTTAGAAGTCATTTCTGCAATTCCCATAGAAAATCAACGGCGTCTCTATTCAATTGTGTGGAGCGCATATCAGGTGGGTTTTCTCTGCCGGCTTAAGAGATACACGTGAAACTAAAGCCGATCCTGGGTGCCTAGGGTGCCTGTCATCCAATCCGCACTGAATTTCATTTCTAGCACATAGCCAAAAAATCGCCCCATTGACTTACATTGGAGTGCAGAAAAGGTCATTTTTTCTCGGTCCCTTTAAGAGGTAGGAGTTAAACAAGCTTAGGTCTGCGGTGCCCAGGGGGGACCCCATCCAGCCCGCACTGAGTTTCATTCCTACCACCTTAGGAAAAAAAGTCATTATTTTGAGGCTTAGAAGTCATTTCTGCAATTCCCATAGAAAATCAACGGCGTCTCTATTCAATTGTGTGGAGCGCATATCAGGTGGTTTTCTCTGCCGGCTTAAGAGATACACGTGAAACTAAAGCCGATCCTGGGTGCCTAGGGTGCCTGTCATCCAATCCGCACTGAATTTCATTTCTAGCACATAGCCAAAAAATCGCCCCATTGACTTACATTGGAGTGCAGAAAAGGTCATTTTTTCTCGGTCCCTTTAAGAGGTAGGAGTTAAACAAGCTTAGGTCTGCGGTGCCCAGGGGGGACCCCATCCAGCCCGCACTGAGTTTCATTCCTACCACCTTAGGAAAAAAAGTCATTATTTTGAGGCTTAGAAGTCATTTCTGCAATTCCCATAGAAAATCAACGGCGTCTCTATTCAATTGTGTGGAGCGCATATCAGGTGGGTTTTCTCTGCCGGCTTAAGAGATACACGTGAAACTAAAGCCGATCCTGGGTGCCTAGGGTGCCTGTCATCCAATCCGCACTGAATTTCATTTCTAGCACATAGCCAAAAAATCGCCCCATTGACTTACATTGGAGTGCAGAAAAGGTCATTTTTTCTCGGTCCCTTTAAGAGGTAGGAGTTAAACAAGCTTAGGTCTGCGGTGCCCAGGGGGGACCCCATCCAGCCCGCACTGAGTTTCATTCCTACCACCTTAGGAAAAAAAGTCATTATTTTGAGGCTTAGAAGTCATTTCTGCAATTCCCATAGAAAATCAACGGCGTCTCTATTCAATTGTGTGGAGCGCATATCAGGTGGGTTTTCTCTGCCGGCTTAAGAGATACACGTGAAACTAAAGCCGATCCTGGGTGCCTAGGGTGCCTGTCATCCAATCCGCACTGAATTTCATTTCTAGCACATAGCCAAAAAATCGCCCCATTGACTTACATTGGAGTGCAGAAAAGGTCATTTTTTCTCGGTCCCTTTAAGAGGTAGGAGTTAAACAAGCTTAGGTCTGCGGTGCCCAGGGGGGACCCCATCCAGCCCGCACTGAGTTTCATTCCTACCACCTTAGGAAAAAAAGTCATTATTTTGAGGCTTAGAAGTCATTTCTGCAATTCCCATAGAAAATCAACGGCGTCTCTATTCAATTGTGTGGAGCGCATATCAGGTGGGTTTTCTCTGCCGGCTTAAGAGATACACGTGAAACTAAAGCCGATCCTGGGTGCCTAGGGTGCCTGTCATCCAATCCGCACTGAATTTCATTTCTAGCACATAGCCAAAAAATCGCCCCATTGACTTACATTGGAGTGCAGAAAAGGTCATTTTTTCTCGGTCCCTTTAAGAGGTAGGAGTTAAACAAGCTTAGGTCTGCGGTGCCCAGGGGGGACCCCATCCAGCCCGCACTGAGTTTCATTCCTACCACCTTAGGAAAAAAAGTCATTATTTTGAGGCTTAGAAGTCATTTCTGCAATTCCCATAGAAAATCAACGGCGTCTCTATTCAATTGTGTGGAGCGCATATCAGGTGGGTTTTCTCTGCCGGCTTAAGAGATACACGTGAAACTAAAGCCGATCCTGGGTGCCTAGGGTGCCTGTCATCCAATCCGCACTGAATTTCATTTCTAGCACATAGCCAAAAAATCGCCCCATTGACTTACATTGGAGTGCAGAAAAGGTCATTTTTTCTCGGTCCCTTTAAGAGGTAGGAGTTAAACAAGCTTAGGTCTGCGGTGCCCAGGGGGGACCCCATCCAGCCCGCACTGAGTTTCATTCCTACCACCTTAGGAAAAAAAGTCATTATTTTGAGGCTTAGAAGTCATTTCTGCAATTCCCATAGAAAATCAACGGCGTCTCTATTCAATTGTGTGGAGCGCATATCAGGTGGGTTTTCTCTGCCGGCTTAAGAGATACACGTGAAACTAAAGCCGATCCTGGGTGCCTAGGGTGCCTGTCATCCAATCCGCACTGAATTTCATTTCTAGCACATAGCCAAAAAATCGCCCCATTGACTTACATTGGAGTGCAGAAAAGGTCATTTTTTCTCGGTCCCTTTAAGAGGTAGGAGTTAAACAAGCTTAGGTCTGCGGTGCCCAGGGGGGACCCCATCCAGCCCGCACTGAGTTTCATTCCTACCACCTTAGGAAAAAAAGTCATTATTTTGAGGCTTAGAAGTCATTTCTGCAATTCCCATAGAAAATCAACGGCGTCTCTATTCAATTGTGTGGAGCGCATATCAGGTGGGTTTTCTCTGCCGGCTTAAGAGATACACGTGAAACTAAAGCCGATCCTGGGTGCCTAGGGTGCCTGTCATCCAATCCGCACTGAATTTCATTTCTAGCACATAGCCAAAAAATCGCCCCATTGACTTACATTGGAGTGCAGAAAAGGTCATTTTTTCTCGGTCCCTTTAAGAGGTAGGAGTTAAACAAGCTTAGGTCTGCGGTGCCCAGGGGGGACCCCATCCAGCCCGCACTGAGTTTCATTCCTACCACCTTAGGAAAAAAAGTCATTATTTTGAGGCTTAGAAGTCATTTCTGCAATTCCCATAGAAAATCAACGGCGTCTCTATTCAATTGTGTGGAGCGCATATCAGGTGGGTTTTCTCTGCCGGCTTAAGAGATACACGTGAAACTAAAGCCGATCCTGGGTGCCTAGGGTGCCTGTCATCCAATCCGCACTGAATTTCATTTCTAGCACATAGCCAAAAAATCGCCCCATTGACTTACATTGGAGTGCAGAAAAGGTCATTTTTTCTCGGTCCCTTTAAGAGGTAGGAGTTAAACAAGCTTAGGTCTGCGGTGCCCAGGGGGGACCCCATCCAGCCCGCACTGAGTTTCATTCCTACCACCTTAGGAAAAAAAGTCATTATTTTGAGGCTTAGAAGTCATTTCTGCAATTCCCATAGAAAATCAACGGCGTCTCTATTCAATTGTGTGGAGCGCATATCAGGTGGGTTTTCTCTGCCGGCTTAAGAGATACACGTGAAACTAAAGCCGATCCTGGGTGCCTAGGGTGCCTGTCATCCAATCCGCACTGAATTTCATTTCTAGCACATAGCCAAAAAATCGCCCCATTGACTTACATTGGAGTGCAGAAAAGGTCATTTTTTCTCGGTCCCTTTAAGAGGTAGGAGTTAAACAAGCTTAGGTCTGCGGTGCCCAGGGGGGACCCCATCCAGCCCGCACTGAGTTTCATTCCTACCACCTTAGGAAAAAAAGTCATTATTTTGAGGCTTAGAAGTCATTTCTGCAATTCCCATAGAAAATCAACGGCGTCTCTATTCAATTGTGTGGAGCGCATATCAGGTGGGTTTTCTCTGCCGGCTTAAGAGATACACGTGAAACTAAAGCCGATCCTGGGTGCCTAGGGTGCCTGTCATCCAATCCGCACTGAATTTCATTTCTAGCACATAGCCAAAAAATCGCCCCATTGACTTACATTGGAGTGCAGAAAAGGTCATTTTTTCTCGGTCCCTTTAAGAGGTAGGAGTTAAACAAGCTTAGGTCTGCGGTGCCCAGGGGGGACCCCATCCAGCCCGCACTGAGTTTCATTCCTACCACCTTAGGAAAAAAAGTCATTATTTTGAGGCTTAGAAGTCATTTCTGCAATTCCCATAGAAAATCAACGGCGTCTCTATTCAATTGTGTGGAGCGCATATCAGGTGGGTTTTCTCTGCCGGCTTAAGAGATACACGTGAAACTAAAGCCGATCCTGGGTGCCTAGGGTGCCTGTCATCCAATCCGCACTGAATTTCATTTCTAGCACATAGCCAAAAAATCGCCCCATTGACTTACATTGGAGTGCAGAAAAGGTCATTTTTTCTCGGTCCCTTTAAGAGGTAGGAGTTAAACAAGCTTAGGTCTGCGGTGCCCAGGGGGGACCCCATCCAGCCCGCACTGAGTTTCATTCCTACCACCTTAGGAAAAAAAGTCATTATTTTGAGGCTTAGAAGTCATTTCTGCAATTCCCATAGAAAATCAACGGCGTCTCTATTCAATTGTGTGGAGCGCATATCAGGTGGGTTTTCTCTGCCGGCTTAAGAGATACACGTGAAACTAAAGCCGATCCTGGGTGCCTAGGGTGCCTGTCATCCAATCCGCACTGAATTTCATTTCTAGCACATAGCCAAAAAATCGCCCCATTGACTTACATTGGAGTGCAGAAAAGGTCATTTTTTCTCGGTCCCTTTAAGAGGTAGGAGTTAAACAAGCTTAGGTCTGCGGTGCCCAGGGGGGACCCCATCCAGCCCGCACTGAGTTTCATTCCTACCACCTTAGGAAAAAAAGTCATTATTTTGAGGCTTAGAAGTCATTTCTGCAATTCCCATAGAAAATCAACGGCGTCTCTATTCAATTGTGTGGAGCGCATATCAGGTGGGTTTTCTCTGCCGGCTTAAGAGATACACGTGAAACTAAAGCCGATCCTGGGTGCCTAGGGTGCCTGTCATCCAATCCGCACTGAATTTCATTTCTAGCACATAGCCAAAAAATCGCCCCATTGACTTACATTGGAGTGCAGAAAAGGTCATTTTTTCTCGGTCCCTTTAAGAGGTAGGAGTTAAACAAGCTTAGGTCTGCGGTGCCCAGGGGGGACCCCATCCAGCCCGCACTGAGTTTCATTCCTACCACCTTAGGAAAAAAAGTCATTATTTTGAGGCTTAGAAGTCATTTCTGCAATTCCCATAGAAAATCAACGGCGTCTCTATTCAATTGTGTGGAGCGCATATCAGGTGGGTTTTCTCTGCCGGCTTAAGAGATACACGTGAAACTAAAGCCGATCCTGGGTGCCTAGGGTGCCTGTCATCCAATCCGCACTGAATTTCATTTCTAGCACATAGCCAAAAAATCGCCCCATTGACTTACATTGGAGTGCAGAAAAGGTCATTTTTTCTCGGTCCCTTTAAGAGGTAGGAGTTAAACAAGCTTAGGTCTGCGGTGCCCAGGGGGGACCCCATCCAGCCCGCACTGAGTTTCATTCCTACCACCTTAGGAAAAAAAGTCATTATTTTGAGGCTTAGAAGTCATTTCTGCAATTCCCATAGAAAATCAACGGCGTCTCTATTCAATTGTGTGGAGCGCATATCAGGTGGGTTTTCTCTGCCGGCTTAAGAGATACACGTGAAACTAAAGCCGATCCTGGGTGCCTAGGGTGCCTGTCATCCAATCCGCACTGAATTTCATTTCTAGCACATAGCCAAAAAATCGCCCCATTGACTTACATTGGAGTGCAGAAAAGGTCATTTTTTCTCGGTCCCTTTAAGAGGTAGGAGTTAAACAAGCTTAGGTCTGCGGTGCCCAGGGGGGACCCCATCCAGCCCGCACTGAGTTTCATTCCTACCACCTTAGGAAAAAAAGTCATTATTTTGAGGCTTAGAAGTCATTTCTGCAATTCCCATAGAAAATCAACGGCGTCTCTATTCAATTGTGTGGAGCGCATATCAGGTGGGTTTTCTCTGCCGGCTTAAGAGATACACGTGAAACTAAAGCCGATCCCGGGTGCCTAGGGTGCCTGTCATCCAATCCGCACTGAATTTCATTTCTAGCACATAGCCAAAAAATCGCCCCATTGACTTACATTGGAGTGCAGAAAAGGTCATTTTTTCTCGGTCCCTTTAAGAGGTAGGAGTTAAACAAGCTTAGGTCTGCGGTGCCCAGGGGGGACCCCATCCAGCCCGCACTGAGTTTCATTCCTACCACCTTAGGAAAAAAAGTCATTATTTTGAGGCTTAGAAGTCATTTCTGCAATTCCCATAGAAAATCAACGGCGTCTCTATTCAATTGTGTGGAGCGCATATCAGGTGGGTTTTCTCTGCCGGCTTAAGAGATACACGTGAAACTAAAGCCGATCCTGGGTGCCTAGGGTGCCTGTCATCCAATCCGCACTGAATTTCATTTCTAGCACATAGCCAAAAAATCGCCCCATTGACTTACATTGGAGTGCAGAAAAGGTCATTTTTTCTCGGTCCCTTTAAGAGGTAGGAGTTAAACAAGCTTAGGTCTGCGGTGCCCAGGGGGGACCCCATCCAGCCCGCACTGAGTTTCATTCCTACCACCTTAGGAAAAAAAGTCATTATTTTGAGGCTTAGAAGTCATTTCTGCAATTCCCATAGAAAATCAACGGCGTCTCTATTCAATTGTGTGGAGCGCATATCAGGTGGGTTTTCTCTGCCGGCTTAAGAGATACACGTGAAACTAAAGCCGATCCTGGGTGCCTAGGGTGCCTGTCATCCAATCCGCACTGAATTTCATTTCTAGCACATAGCCAAAAAATCGCCCCATTGACTTACATTGGAGTGCAGAAAAGGTCATTTTTTCTCGGTCCCTTTAAGAGGTAGGAGTTAAACAAGCTTAGGTCTGCGGTGCCCAGGGGGGACCCCATCCAGCCCGCACTGAGTTTCATTCCTACCACCTTAGGAAAAAAAGTCATTATTTTGAGGCTTAGAAGTCATTTCTGCAATTCCCATAGAAAATCAACGGCGTCTCTATTCAATTGTGTGGAGCGCATATCAGGTGGGTT
The DNA here is from genome assembly GCF_027789765.1 of Dendropsophus ebraccatus. Classification (NCBI taxonomy): domain Eukaryota; kingdom Metazoa; phylum Chordata; class Amphibia; order Anura; family Hylidae; genus Dendropsophus; species Dendropsophus ebraccatus. The sequence continues at coordinate 86,553 of NW_027210180.1, read as the reverse complement.
TTCTCTGCCGGCTTAAGAGATACACGTGAAACTAAAGCCGATCCTGGGTGCCTAGGGTGCCTGTCATCCAATCCGCACTGAATTTCATTTCTAGCACATAGCCAAAAAATCGCCCCATTGACTTACATTGGAGTGCAGAAAAGGTCATTTTTTCTCGGTCCCTTTAAGAGGTAGGAGTTAAACAAGCTTAGGTCTGCGGTGCCCAGGGGGGACCCCATCCAGCCCGCACTGAGTTTCATTCCTACCACCTTAGGAAAAAAAGTCATTATTTTGAGGCTTAGAAGTCATTTCTGCAATTCCCATAGAAAATCAACGGCGTCTCTATTCAATTGTGTGGAGCGCATATCAGGTGGGTTTTCTCTGCCGGCTTAAGAGATACACGTGAAACTAAAGCCGATCCTGGGTGCCTAGGGTGCCTGTCATCCAATCCGCACTGAATTTCATTTCTAGCACATAGCCAAAAAATCGCCCCATTGACTTACATTGGAGTGCAGAAAAGGTCATTTTTTCTCGGTCCCTTTAAGAGGTAGGAGTTAAACAAGCTTAGGTCTGCGGTGCCCAGGGGGGACCCCATCCAGCCCGCACTGAGTTTCATTCCTACCACCTTAGGAAAAAAAGTCATTATTTTGAGGCTTAGAAGTCATTTCTGCAATTCCCATAGAAAATCAACGGCGTCTCTATTCAATTGTGTGGAGCGCATATCAGGTGGGTTTTCTCTGCCGGCTTAAGAGATACACGTGAAACTAAAGCCGATCCTGGGTGCCTAGGGTGCCTGTCATCCAATCCGCACTGAATTTCATTTCTAGCACATAGCCAAAAAATCGCCCCATTGACTTACATTGGAGTGCAGAAAAGGTCATTTTTTCTCGGTCCCTTTAAGAGGTAGGAGTTAAACAAGCTTAGGTCTGCGGTGCCCAGGGGGGACCCCATCCAGCCCGCACTGAGTTTCATTCCTACCACCTTAGGAAAAAAAGTCATTATTTTGAGGCTTAGAAGTCATTTCTGCAATTCCCATAGAAAATCAACGGCGTCTCTATTCAATTGTGTGGAGCGCATATCAGGTGGGTTTTCTCTGCCGGCTTAAGAGATACACGTGAAACTAAAGCCGATCCTGGGTGCCTAGGGTGCCTGTCATCCAATCCGCACTGAATTTCATTTCTAGCACATAGCCAAAAAATCGCCCCATTGACTTACATTGGAGTGCAGAAAAGGTCATTTTTTCTCGGTCCCTTTAAGAGGTAGGAGTTAAACAAGCTTAGGTCTGCGGTGCCCAGGGGGGACCCCATCCAGCCCGCACTGAGTTTCATTCCTACCACCTTAGGAAAAAAAGTCATTATTTTGAGGCTTAGAAGTCATTTCTGCAATTCCCATAGAAAATCAACGGCGTCTCTATTCAATTGTGTGGAGCGCATATCAGGTGGGTTTTCTCTGCCGGCTTAAGAGATACACGTGAAACTAAAGCCGATCCTGGGTGCCTAGGGTGCCTGTCATCCAATCCGCACTGAATTTCATTTCTAGCACATAGCCAAAAAATCGCCCCATTGACTTACATTGGAGTGCAGAAAAGGTCATTTTTTCTCGGTCCCTTTAAGAGGTAGGAGTTAAACAAGCTTAGGTCTGCGGTGCCCAGGGGGGACCCCATCCAGCCCGCACTGAGTTTCATTCCTACCACCTTAGGAAAAAAAGTCATTATTTTGAGGCTTAGAAGTCATTTCTGCAATTCCCATAGAAAATCAACGGCGTCTCTATTCAATTGTGTGGAGCGCATATCAGGTGGGTTTTCTCTGCCGGCTTAAGAGATACACGTGAAACTAAAGCCGATCCTGGGTGCCTAGGGTGCCTGTCATCCAATCCGCACTGAATTTCATTTCTAGCACATAGCCAAAAAATCGCCCCATTGACTTACATTGGAGTGCAGAAAAGGTCATTTTTTCTCGGTCCCTTTAAGAGGTAGGAGTTAAACAAGCTTAGGTCTGCGGTGCCCAGGGGGGACCCCATCCAGCCCGCACTGAGTTTCATTCCTACCACCTTAGGAAAAAAAGTCATTATTTTGAGGCTTAGAAGTCATTTCTGCAATTCCCATAGAAAATCAACGGCGTCTCTATTCAATTGTGTGGAGCGCATATCAGGTGGGTTTTCTCTGCCGGCTTAAGAGATACACGTGAAACTAAAGCCGATCCTGGGTGCCTAGGGTGCCTGTCATCCAATCCGCACTGAATTTCATTTCTAGCACATAGCCAAAAAATCGCCCCATTGACTTACATTGGAGTGCAGAAAAGGTCATTTTTTCTCGGTCCCTTTAAGAGGTAGGAGTTAAACAAGCTTAGGTCTGCGGTGCCCAGGGGGGACCCCATCCAGCCCGCACTGAGTTTCATTCCTACCACCTTAGGAAAAAAAGTCATTATTTTGAGGCTTAGAAGTCATTTCTGCAATTCCCATAGAAAATCAACGGCGTCTCTATTCAATTGTGTGGAGCGCATATCAGGTGGGTTTTCTCTGCCGGCTTAAGAGATACACGTGAAACTAAAGCCGATCCTGGGTGCCTAGGGTGCCTGTCATCCAATCCGCACTGAATTTCATTTCTAGCACATAGCCAAAAAATCGCCCCATTGACTTACATTGGAGTGCAGAAAAGGTCATTTTTTCTCGGTCCCTTTAAGAGGTAGGAGTTAAACAAGCTTAGGTCTGCGGTGCCCAGGGGGGACCCCATCCAGCCCGCACTGAGTTTCATTCCTACCACCTTAGGAAAAAAAGTCATTATTTTGAGGCTTAGAAGTCATTTCTGCAATTCCCATAGAAAATCAACGGCGTCTCTATTCAATTGTGTGGAGCGCATATCAGGTGGGTTTTCTCTGCCGGCTTAAGAGATACACGTGAAACTAAAGCCGATCCTGGGTGCCTAGGGTGCCTGTCATCCAATCCGCACTGAATTTCATTTCTAGCACATAGCCAAAAAATCGCCCCATTGACTTACATTGGAGTGCAGAAAAGGTCATTTTTTCTCGGTCCCTTTAAGAGGTAGGAGTTAAACAAGCTTAGGTCTGCGGTGCCCAGGGGGGACCCCATCCAGCCCGCACTGAGTTTCATTCCTACCACCTTAGGAAAAAAAGTCATTATTTTGAGGCTTAGAAGTCATTTCTGCAATTCCCATAGAAAATCAACGGCGTCTCTATTCAATTGTGTGGAGCGCATATCAGGTGGGTTTTCTCTGCCGGCTTAAGAGATACACGTGAAACTAAAGCCGATCCTGGGTGCCTAGGGTGCCTGTCATCCAATCCGCACTGAATTTCATTTCTAGCACATAGCCAAAAAATCGCCCCATTGACTTACATTGGAGTGCAGAAAAGGTCATTTTTTCTCGGTCCCTTTAAGAGGTAGGAGTTAAACAAGCTTAGGTCTGCGGTGCCCAGGGGGGACCCCATCCAGCCCGCACTGAGTTTCATTCCTACCACCTTAGGAAAAAAAGTCATTATTTTGAGGCTTAGAAGTCATTTCTGCAATTCCCATAGAAAATCAACGGCGTCTCTATTCAATTGTGTGGAGCGCATATCAGGTGGGTTTTCTCTGCCGGCTTAAGAGATACACGTGAAACTAAAGCCGATCCTGGGTGCCTAGGGTGCCTGTCATCCAATCCGCACTGAATTTCATTTCTAGCACATAGCCAAAAAATCGCCCCATTGACTTACATTGGAGTGCAGAAAAGGTCATTTTTTCTCGGTCCCTTTAAGAGGTAGGAGTTAAACAAGCTTAGGTCTGCGGTGCCCAGGGGGGACCCCATCCAGCCCGCACTGAGTTTCATTCCTACCACCTTAGGAAAAAAAGTCATTATTTTGAGGCTTAGAAGTCATTTCTGCAATTCCCATAGAAAATCAACGGCGTCTCTATTCAATTGTGTGGAGCGCATATCAGGTGGGTTTTCTCTGCCGGCTTAAGAGATACACGTGAATCCAATCCGCACTGAATTTCATTTCTAGCACAAGCCAACATATTAACATTGGAGTGCAGAAAAGGTCAAAAGGTCCCTTTAAGAGGTAGAGTTAAACAAGCTTAGGTCTGGGTCCCCAGGGGGGGGACCCCATCCAGCCCGCACTGAGTTTCATTCCTACCACCTTAGGAAAAAAAGTCATTATTTTGAGGCTTAGAAGTCATTTCTGCAATTCCCATAGAAAATCAACGGCGTCTCTATTCAATTGTGTGGAGCGCATATCAGGTGGGTTTTCTCTGCCGGCTTAAGAGATACACGTGAAACTAAAGCCGATCCTGGGTGCCTAGGGTGCCTGTCATCCAATCCGCACTGCATTTCATTTCTAGCACATAGCCAAAAAATCGCCCCATTGACTTACATTGGAGTGCAGAAAAGGTCATTTTTTCTCGGTCCCTTTAAGAGGTAGGAGTTAAACAAGCTTAGGTCTGCGGTGCCCAGGGGGGACCCCATCCAGCCCGCACTGAGTTTCATTCCTACCACCTTAGGAAAAAAAGTCATTATTTTGAGGCTTAGAAGTCATTTCTGCAATTCCCATAGAAAATCAACGGCGTCTCTATTCAATTGTGTGGAGCGCATATCAGGTGGGTTTTCTCTGCCGGCTTAAGAGATACACGTGAAACTAAAGCCGATCCTGGGTGCCTAGGGTGCCTGTCATCCAATCCGCACTGAATTTCATTTCTAGCACATAGCCAAAAAATCGCCCCATTGACTTACATTGGAGTGCAGAAAAGGTCATTTTTTCTCGGTCCCTTTAAGAGGTAGGAGTTAAACAAGCTTAGGTCTGCGGTGCCCAGGGGGGACCCCATCCAGCCCGCACTGAGTTTCATTCCTACCACCTTAGGAAAAAAAGTCATTATTTTGAGGCTTAGAAGTCATTTCTGCAATTCCCATAGAAAATCAACGGCGTCTCTATTCAATTGTGTGGAGCGCATATCAGGTGGGTTTTCTCTGCCGGCTTAAGAGATACACGTGAAACTAAAGCCGATCCTGGGTGCCTAGGGTGCCTGTCATCCAATCCGCACTGAATTTCATTTCTAGCACATAGCCAAAAAATCGCCCCATTGACTTACATTGGAGTGCAGAAAAGGTCATTTTTTCTCGGTCCCTTTAAGAGGTAGGAGTTAAACAAGCTTAGGTCTGCGGTGCCCAGGGGGGACCCCATCCAGCCCGCACTGAGTTTCATTCCTACCACCTTAGGAAAAAAAGTCATTATTTTGAGGCTTAGAAGTCATTTCTGCAATTCCCATAGAAAATCAACGGCGTCTCTATTCAATTGTGTGGAGCGCATATCAGGTGGGTTTTCTCTGCCGGCTTAAGAGATACACGTGAAACTAAAGCCGATCCTGGGTGCCTAGGGTGCCTGTCATCCAATCCGCACTGAATTTCATTTCTAGCACATAGCCAAAAAATCGCCCCATTGACTTACATTGGAGTGCAGAAAAGGTCATTTTTTCTCGGTCCCTTTAAGAGGTAGGAGTTAAACAAGCTTAGGTCTGCGGTGCCCAGGGGGGACCCCATCCAGCCCGCACTGAGTTTCATTCCTACCACCTTAGGAAAAAAAGTCATTATTTTGAGGCTTAGAAGTCATTTCTGCAATTCCCATAGAAAATCAACGGCGTCTCTATTCAATTGTGTGGAGCGCATATCAGGTGGGTTTTCTCTGCCGGCTTAAGAGATACACGTGAAACTAAAGCCGATCCTGGGTGCCTAGGGTGCCTGTCATCCAATCCGCACTGAATTTCATTTCTAGCACATAGCCAAAAAATCGCCCCATTGACTTACATTGGAGTGCAGAAAAGGTCATTTTTTCTCGGTCCCTTTAAGAGGTAGGAGTTAAACAAGCTTAGGTCTGCGGTGCCCAGGGGGGACCCCATCCAGCCCGCACTGAGTTTCATTCCTACCACCTTAGGAAAAAAAGTCATTATTTTGAGGCTTAGAAGTCATTTCTGCAATTCCCATAGAAAATCAACGGCGTCTCTATTCAATTGTGTGGAGCGCATATCAGGTGGGTTTTCTCTGCCGGCTTAAGAGATACACGTGAAACTAAAGCCGATCCTGGGTGCCTAGGGTGCCTGTCATCCAATCCGCACTGAATTTCATTTCTAGCACATAGCCAAAAAATCGCCCCATTGACTTACATTGGAGTGCAGAAAAGGTCATTTTTTCTCGGTCCCTTTAAGAGGTAGGAGTTAAACAAGCTTAGGTCTGCGGTGCCCAGGGGGGACCCCATCCAGCCCGCACTGAGTTTCATTCCTACCACCTTAGGAAAAAAAGTCATTATTTTGAGGCTTAGAAGTCATTTCTGCAATTCCCATAGAAAATCAACGGCGTCTCTATTCAATTGTGTGGAGCGCATATCAGGTGGGTTTTCTCTGCCGGCTTAAGAGATACACGTGAAACTAAAGCCGATCCTGGGTGCCTAGGGTGCCTGTCATCCAATCCGCACTGAATTTCATTTCTAGCACATAGCCAAAAAATCGCCCCATTGACTTACATTGGAGTGCAGAAAAGGTCATTTTTTCTCGGTCCCTTTAAGAGGTAGGAGTTAAACAAGCTTAGGTCTGCGGTGCCCAGGGGGGACCCCATCCAGCCCGCACTGAGTTTCATTCCTACCACCTTAGGAAAAAAAGTCATTATTTTGAGGCTTAGAAGTCATTTCTGCAATTCCCATAGAAAATCAACGGCGTCTCTATTCAATTGTGTGGAGCGCATATCAGGTGGGTTTTCTCTGCCGGCTTAAGAGATACACGTGAAACTAAAGCCGATCCTGGGTGCCTAGGGTGCCTGTCATCCAATCCGCACTGAATTTCATTTCTAGCACATAGCCAAAAAATCGCCCCATTGACTTACATTGGAGTGCAGAAAAGGTCATTTTTTCTCGGTCCCTTTAAGAGGTAGGAGTTAAACAAGCTTAGGTCTGCGGTGCCCAGGGGGGACCCCATCCAGCCCGCACTGAGTTTCATTCCTACCACCTTAGGAAAAAAAGTCATTATTTTGAGGCTTAGAAGTCATTTCTGCAATTCCCATAGAAAATCAACGGCGTCTCTATTCAATTGTGTGGAGCGCATATCAGGTGGGTTTTCTCTGCCGGCTTAAGAGATACACGTGAAACTAAAGCCGATCCTGGGTGCCTAGGGTGCCTGTCATCCAATCCGCACTGAATTTCATTTCTAGCACATAGCCAAAAAATCGCCCCATTGACTTACATTGGAGTGCAGAAAAGGTCATTTTTTCTCGGTCCCTTTAAGAGGTAGGAGTTAAACAAGCTTAGGTCTGCGGTGCCCAGGGGGGACCCCATCCAGCCCGCACTGAGTTTCATTCCTACCACCTTAGGAAAAAAAGTCATTATTTTGAGGCTTAGAAGTCATTTCTGCAATTCCCATAGAAAATCAACGGCGTCTCTATTCAATTGTGTGGAGCGCATATCAGGTGGGTTTTCTCTGCCGGCTTAAGAGATACACGTGAAACTAAAGCCGATCCTGGGTGCCTAGGGTGCCTGTCATCCAATCCGCACTGAATTTCATTTCTAGCACATAGCCAAAAAATCGCCCCATTGACTTACATTGGAGTGCAGAAAAGGTCATTTTTTCTCGGTCCCTTTAAGAGGTAGGAGTTAAACAAGCTTAGGTCTGCGGTGCCCAGGGGGGACCCCATCCAGCCCGCACTGAGTTTCATTCCTACCACCTTAGGAAAAAAAGTCATTATTTTGAGGCTTAGAAGTCATTTCTGCAATTCCCATAGAAAATCAACGGCGTCTCTATTCAATTGTGTGGAGCGCATATCAGGTGGGTTTTCTCTGCCGGCTTAAGAGATACACGTGAAACTAAAGCCGATCCTGGGTGCCTAGGGTGCCTGTCATCCAATCCGCACTGAATTTCATTTCTAGCACATAGCCAAAAAATCGCCCCATTGACTTACATTGGAGTGCAGAAAAGGTCATTTTTTCTCGGTCCCTTTAAGAGGTAGGAGTTAAACAAGCTTAGGTCTGCGGTGCCCAGGGGGGACCCCATCCAGCCCGCACTGAGTTTCATTCCTACCACCTTAGGAAAAAAAGTCATTATTTTGAGGCTTAGAAGTCATTTCTGCAATTCCCATAGAAAATCAACGGCGTCTCTATTCAATTGTGTGGAGCGCATATCAGGTGGGTTTTCTCTGCCGGCTTAAGAGATACACGTGAAACTAAAGCCGATCCTGGGTGCCTAGGGTGCCTGTCATCCAATCCGCACTGAATTTCATTTCTAGCACATAGCCAAAAAATCGCCCCATTGACTTACATTGGAGTGCAGAAAAGGTCATTTTTTCTCGGTCCCTTTAAGAGGTAGGAGTTAAACAAGCTTAGGTCTGCGGTGCCCAGGGGGGACCCCATCCAGCCCGCACTGAGTTTCATTCCTACCACCTTAGGAAAAAAAGTCATTATTTTGAGGCTTAGAAGTCATTTCTGCAATTCCCATAGAAAATCAACGGCGTCTCTATTCAATTGTGTGGAGCGCATATCAGGTGGGTTTTCTCTGCCGGCTTAAGAGATACACGTGAAACTAAAGCCGATCCTGGGTGCCTAGGGTGCCTGTCATCCAATCCGCACTGAATTTCATTTCTAGCACATAGCCAAAAAATCGCCCCATTGACTTACATTGGAGTGCAGAAAAGGTCATTTTTTCTCGGTCCCTTTAAGAGGTAGGAGTTAAACAAGCTTAGGTCTGCGGTGCCCAGGGGGGACCCCATCCAGCCCGCACTGAGTTTCATTCCTACCACCTTAGGAAAAAAAGTCATTATTTTGAGGCTTAGAAGTCATTTCTGCAATTCCCATAGAAAATCAACGGCGTCTCTATTCAATTGTGTGGAGCGCATATCAGGTGGGTTTTCTCTGCCGGCTTAAGAGATACACGTGAAACTAAAGCCGATCCTGGGTGCCTAGGGTGCCTGTCATCCAATCCGCACTGAATTTCATTTCTAGCACATAGCCAAAAAATCGCCCCATTGACTTACATTGGAGTGCAGAAAAGGTCATTTTTTCTCGGTCCCTTTAAGAGGTAGGAGTTAAACAAGCTTAGGTCTGCGGTGCCCAGGGGGGACCCCATCCAGCCCGCACTGAGTTTCATTCCTACCACCTTAGGAAAAAAAGTCATTATTTTGAGGCTTAGAAGTCATTTCTGCAATTCCCATAGAAAATCAACGGCGTCTCTATTCAATTGTGTGGAGCGCATATCAGGTGGGTTTTCTCTGCCGGCTTAAGAGATACACGTGAAACTAAAGCCGATCCTGGGTGCCTAGGGTGCCTGTCATCCAATCCGCACTGAATTTCATTTCTAGCACATAGCCAAAAAATCGCCCCATTGACTTACATTGGAGTGCAGAAAAGGTCATTTTTTCTCGGTCCCTTTAAGAGGTAGGAGTTAAACAAGCTTAGGTCTGCGGTGCCCAGGGGGGACCCCATCCAGCCCGCACTGAGTTTCATTCCTACCACCTTAGGAAAAAAAGTCATTATTTTGAGGCTTAGAAGTCATTTCTGCAATTCCCATAGAAAATCAACGGCGTCTCTATTCAATTGTGTGGAGCGCATATCAGGTGGGTTTTCTCTGCCGGCTTAAGAGATACACGTGAAACTAAAGCCGATCCTGGGTGCCTAGGGTGCCTGTCATCCAATCCGCACTGAATTTCATTTCTAGCACATAGCCAAAAAATCGCCCCATTGACTTACATTGGAGTGCAGAAAAGGTCATTTTTTCTCGGTCCCTTTAAGAGGTAGGAGTTAAACAAGCTTAGGTCTGCGGTGCCCAGGGGGGACCCCATCCAGCCCGCACTGAGTTTCATTCCTACCACCTTAGGAAAAAAAGTCATTATTTTGAGGCTTAGAAGTCATTTCTGCAATTCCCATAGAAAATCAACGGCGTCTCTATTCAATTGTGTGGAGCGCATATCAGGTGGGTTTTCTCTGCCGGCTTAAGAGATACACGTGAAACTAAAGCCGATCCTGGGTGCCTAGGGTGCCTGTCATCCAATCCGCACTGAATTTCATTTCTAGCACATAGCCAAAAAATCGCCCCATTGACTTACATTGGAGTGCAGAAAAGGTCATTTTTTCTCGGTCCCTTTAAGAGGTAGGAGTTAAACAAGCTTAGGTCTGCGGTGCCCAGGGGGGACCCCATCCAGCCCGCACTGAGTTTCATTCCTACCACCTTAGGAAAAAAAGTCATTATTTTGAGGCTTAGAAGTCATTTCTGCAATTCCCATAGAAAATCAACGGCGTCTCTATTCAATTGTGTGGAGCGCATATCAGGTGGGTTTTCTCTGCCGGCTTAAGAGATACACGTGAAACTAAAGCCGATCCTGGGTGCCTAGGGTGCCTGTCATCCAATCCGCACTGAATTTCATTTCTAGCACATAGCCAAAAAATCGCCCCATTGACTTACATTGGAGTGCAGAAAAGGTCATTTTTTCTCGGTCCCTTTAAGAGGTAGGAGTTAAACAAGCTTAGGTCTGCGGTGCCCAGGGGGGACCCCATCCAGCCCGCACTGAGTTTCATTCCTACCACCTTAGGAAAAAAAGTCATTATTTTGAGGCTTAGAAGTCATTTCTGCAATTCCCATAGAAAATCAACGGCGTCTCTATTCAATTGTGTGGAGCGCATATCAGGTGGGTTTTCTCTGCCGGCTTAAGAGATACACGTGAAACTAAAGCCGATCCTGGGTGCCTAGGGTGCCTGTCATCCAATCCGCACTGAATTTCATTTCTAGCACATAGCCAAAAAATCGCCCCATTGACTTACATTGGAGTGCAGAAAAGGTCATTTTTTCTCGGTCCCTTTAAGAGGTAGGAGTTAAACAAGCTTAGGTCTGCGGTGCCCAGGGGGGACCCCATCCAGCCCGCACTGAGTTTCATTCCTACCACCTTAGGAAAAAAAGTCATTATTTTGAGGCTTAGAAGTCATTTCTGCAATTCCCATAGAAAATCAACGGCGTCTCTATTCAATTGTGTGGAGCGCATATCAGGTGGGTTTTCTCTGCCGGCTTAAGAGATACACGTGAAACTAAAGCCGATCCTGGGTGCCTAGGGTGCCTGTCATCCAATCCGCACTGAATTTCATTTCTAGCACATAGCCAAAAAATCGCCCCATTGACTTACATTGGAGTGCAGAAAAGGTCATTTTTTCTCGGTCCCTTTAAGAGGTAGGAGTTAAACAAGCTTAGGTCTGCGGTGCCCAGGGGGGACCCCATCCAGCCCGCACTGAGTTTCATTCCTACCACCTTAGGAAAAAAAGTCATTATTTTGAGGCTTAGAAGTCATTTCTGCAATTCCCATAGAAAATCAACGGCGTCTCTATTCAATTGTGTGGAGCGCATATCAGGTGGGTTTTCTCTGCCGGCTTAAGAGATACACGTGAAACTAAAGCCGATCCTGGGTGCCTAGGGTGCCTGTCATCCAATCCGCACTGAATTTCATTTCTAGCACATAGCCAAAAAATCGCCCCATTGACTTACATTGGAGTGCAGAAAAGGTCATTTTTTCTCGGTCCCTTTAAGAGGTAGGAGTTAAACAAGCTTAGGTCTGCGGTGCCCAGGGGGGACCCCATCCAGCCCGCACTGAGTTTCATTCCTACCACCTTAGGAAAAAAAGTCATTATTTTGAGGCTTAGAAGTCATTTCTGCAATTCCCATAGAAAATCAACGGCGTCTCTATTCAATTGTGTGGAGCGCATATCAGGTGGGTTTTCTCTGCCGGCTTAAGAGATACACGTGAAACTAAAGCCGATCCTGGGTGCCTAGGGTGCCTGTCATCCAATCCGCACTGAATTTCATTTCTAGCACATAGCCAAAAAATCGCCCCATTGACTTACATTGGAGTGCAGAAAAGGTCATTTTTTCTCGGTCCCTTTAAGAGGTAGGAGTTAAACAAGCTTAGGTCTGCGGTGCCCAGGGGGGACCCCATCCAGCCCGCACTGAGTTTCATTCCTACCACCTTAGGAAAAAAAGTCATTATTTTGAGGCTTAGAAGTCATTTCTGCAATTCCCATAGAAAATCAACGGCGTCTCTATTCAATTGTGTGGAGCGCATATCAGGTGGGTTTTCTCTGCCGGCTTAAGAGATACACGTGAAACTAAAGCCGATCCTGGGTGCCTAGGGTGCCTGTCATCCAATCCGCACTGAATTTCATTTCTAGCACATAGCCAAAAAATCGCCCCATTGACTTACATTGGAGTGCAGAAAAGGTCATTTTTTCTCGGTCCCTTTAAGAGGTAGGAGTTAAACAAGCTTAGGTCTGCGGTGCCCAGGGGGGACCCCATCCAGCCCGCACTGAGTTTCATTCCTACCACCTTAGGAAAAAAAGTCATTATTTTGAGGCTTAGAAGTCATTTCTGCAATTCCCATAGAAAATCAACGGCGTCTCTATTCAATTGTGTGGAGCGCATATCAGGTGGGTTTTCTCTGCCGGCTTAAGAGATACACGTGAAACTAAAGCCGATCCTGGGTGCCTAGGGTGCCTGTCATCCAATCCGCACTGAATTTCATTTCTAGCACATAGCCAAAAAATCGCCCCATTGACTTACATTGGAGTGCAGAAAAGGTCATTTTTTCTCGGTCCCTTTAAGAGGTAGGAGTTAAACAAGCTTAGGTCTGCGGTGCCCAGGGGGGACCCCATCCAGCCCGCACTGAGTTTCATTCCTACCACCTTAGGAAAAAAAGTCATTATTTTGAGGCTTAGAAGTCATTTCTGCAATTCCCATAGAAAATCAACGGCGTCTCTATTCAATTGTGTGGAGCGCATATCAGGTGGGTTTTCTCTGCCGGCTTAAGAGATACACGTGAAACTAAAGCCGATCCTGGGTGCCTAGGGTGCCTGTCATCCAATCCGCACTGAATTTCATTTCTAGCACATAGCCAAAAAATCGCCCCATTGACTTACATTGGAGTGCAGAAAAGGTCATTTTTTCTCGGTCCCTTTAAGAGGTAGGAGTTAAACAAGCTTAGGTCTGCGGTGCCCAGGGGGGACCCCATCCAGCCCGCACTGAGTTTCATTCCTACCACCTTAGGAAAAAAAGTCATTATTTTGAGGCTTAGAAGTCATTTCTGCAATTCCCATAGAAAATCAACGGCGTCTCTATTCAATTGTGTGGAGCGCATATCAGGTGGGTTTTCTCTGCCGGCTTAAGAGATACACGTGAAACTAAAGCCGATCCTGGGTGCCTAGGGTGCCTGTCATCCAATCCGCACTGAATTTCATTTCTAGCACATAGCCAAAAAATCGCCCCATTGACTTACATTGGAGTGCAGAAAAGGTCATTTTTTCTCGGTCCCTTTAAGAGGTAGGAGTTAAACAAGCTTAGGTCTGCGGTGCCCAGGGGGGACCCCATCCAGCCCGCACTGAGTTTCATTCCTACCACCTTAGGAAAAAAAGTCATTATTTTGAGGCTTAGAAGTCATTTCTGCAATTCCCATAGAAAATCAACGGCGTCTCTATTCAATTGTGTGGAGCGCATATCAGGTGGGTTTTCTCTGCCGGCTTAAGAGATACACGTGAAACTAAAGCCGATCCTGGGTGCCTAGGGTGCCTGTCATCCAATCCGCACTGAATTTCATTTCTAGCACATAGCCAAAAAATCGCCCCATTGACTTACATTGGAGTGCAGAAAAGGTCATTTTTTCTCGGTCCCTTTAAGAGGTAGGAGTTAAACAAGCTTAGGTCTGCGGTGCCCAGGGGGGACCCCATCCAGCCCGCACTGAGTTTCATTCCTACCACCTTAGGAAAAAAAGTCATTATTTTGAGGCTTAGAAGTCATTTCTGCAATTCCCATAGAAAATCAACGGCGTCTCTATTCAATTGTGTGGAGCGCATATCAGGTGGGTTTTCTCTGCCGGCTTAAGAGATACACGTGAAACTAAAGCCGATCCTGGGTGCCTAGGGTGCCTGTCATCCAATCCGCACTGAATTTCATTTCTAGCACATAGCCAAAAAATCGCCCCATTGACTTACATTGGAGTGCAGAAAAGGTCATTTTTTCTCGGTCCCTTTAAGAGGTAGGAGTTAAACAAGCTTAGGTCTGCGGTGCCCAGGGGGGACCCCATCCAGCCCGCACTGAGTTTCATTCCTACCACCTTAGGAAAAAAAGTCATTATTTTGAGGCTTAGAAGTCATTTCTGCAATTCCCATAGAAAATCAACGGCGTCTCTATTCAATTGTGTGGAGCGCATATCAGGTGGGTTTTCTCTGCCGGCTTAAGAGATACACGTGAAACTAAAGCCGATCCTGGGTGCCTAGGGTGCCTGTCATCCAATCCGCACTGAATTTCATTTCTAGCACATAGCCAAAAAATCGCCCCATTGACTTACATTGGAGTGCAGAAAAGGTCATTTTTTCTCGGTCCCTTTAAGAGGTAGGAGTTAAACAAGCTTAGGTCTGCGGTGCCCAGGGGGGACCCCATCCAGCCCGCACTGAGTTTCATTCCTACCACCTTAGGAAAAAAAGTCATTATTTTGAGGCTTAGAAGTCATTTCTGCAATTCCCATAGAAAATCAACGGCGTCTCTATTCAATTGTGTGGAGCGCATATCAGGTGGGTTTTCTCTGCCGGCTTAAGAGATACACGTGAAACTAAAGCCGATCCTGGGTGCCTAGGGTGCCTGTCATCCAATCCGCACTGAATTTCATTTCTAGCACATAGCCAAAAAATCGCCCCATTGACTTACATTGGAGTGCAGAAAAGGTCATTTTTTCTCGGTCCCTTTAAGAGGTAGGAGTTAAACAAGCTTAGGTCTGCGGTGCCCAGGGGGGACCCCATCCAGCCCGCACTGAGTTTCATTCCTACCACCTTAGGAAAAAAAGTCATTATTTTGAGGCTTAGAAGTCATTTCTGCAATTCCCATAGAAAATCAACGGCGTCTCTATTCAATTGTGTGGAGCGCATATCAGGTGGGTTTTCTCTGCCGGCTTAAGAGATACACGTGAAACTAAAGCCGATCCTGGGTGCCTAGGGTGCCTGTCATCCAATCCGCACTGAATTTCATTTCTAGCACATAGCCAAAAAATCGCCCCATTGACTTACATTGGAGTGCAGAAAAGGTCATTTTTTCTCGGTCCCTTTAAGAGGTAGGAGTTAAACAAGCTTAGGTCTGCGGTGCCCAGGGGGGACCCCATCCAGCCCGCACTGAGTTTCATTCCTACCACCTTAGGAAAAAAAGTCATTATTTTGAGGCTTAGAAGTCATTTCTGCAATTCCCATAGAAAATCAACGGCGTCTCTATTCAATTGTGTGGAGCGCATATCAGGTGGGTTTTCTCTGCCGGCTTAAGAGATACACGTGAAACTAAAGCCGATCCTGGGTGCCTAGGGTGCCTGTCATCCAATCCGCACTGAATTTCATTTCTAGCACATAGCCAAAAAATCGCCCCATTGACTTACATTGGAGTGCAGAAAAGGTCATTTTTTCTCGGTCCCTTTAAGAGGTAGGAGTTAAACAAGCTTAGGTCTGCGGTGCCCAGGGGGGACCCCATCCAGCCCGCACTGAGTTTCATTCCTACCACCTTAGGAAAAAAAGTCATTATTTTGAGGCTTAGAAGTCATTTCTGCAATTCCCATAGAAAATCAACGGCGTCTCTATTCAATTGTGTGGAGCGCATATCAGGTGGGTTTTCTCTGCCGGCTTAAGAGATACACGTGAAACTAAAGCCGATCCTGGGTGCCTAGGGTGCCTGTCATCCAATCCGCACTGAATTTCATTTCTAGCACATAGCCAAAAAATCGCCCCATTGACTTACATTGGAGTGCAGAAAAGGTCATTTTTTCTCGGTCCCTTTAAGAGGTAGGAGTTAAACAAGCTTAGGTCTGCGGTGCCCAGGGGGGACCCCATCCAGCCCGCACTGAGTTTCATTCCTACCACCTTAGGAAAAAAAGTCATTATTTTGAGGCTTAGAAGTCATTTCTGCAATTCCCATAGAAAATCAACGGCGTCTCTATTCAATTGTGTGGAGCGCATATCAGGTGGGTTTTCTCTGCCGGCTTAAGAGATACACGTGAAACTAAAGCCGATCCTGGGTGCCTAGGGTGCCTGTCATCCAATCCGCACTGAATTTCATTTCTAGCACATAGCCAAAAAATCGCCCCATTGACTTACATTGGAGTGCAGAAAAGGTCATTTTTTCTCGGTCCCTTTAAGAGGTAGGAGTTAAACAAGCTTAGGTCTGCGGTGCCCAGGGGGGACCCCATCCAGCCCGCACTGAGTTTCATTCCTACCACCTTAGGAAAAAAAGTCATTATTTTGAGGCTTAGAAGTCATTTCTGCAATTCCCATAGAAAATCAACGGCGTCTCTATTCAATTGTGTGGAGCGCATATCAGGTGGGTTTTCTCTGCCGGCTTAAGAGATACACGTGAAACTAAAGCCGATCCTGGGTGCCTAGGGTGCCTGTCATCCAATCCGCACTGAATTTCATTTCTAGCACATAGCCAAAAAATCGCCCCATTGACTTACATTGGAGTGCAGAAAAGGTCATTTTTTCTCGGTCCCTTTAAGAGGTAGGAGTTAAACAAGCTTAGGTCTGCGGTGCCCAGGGGGGACCCCATCCAGCCCGCACTGAGTTTCATTCCTACCACCTTAGGAAAAAAAGTCATTATTTTGAGGCTTAGAAGTCATTTCTGCAATTCCCATAGAAAATCAACGGCGTCTCTATTCAATTGTGTGGAGCGCATATCAGGTGGGTTTTCTCTGCCGGCTTAAGAGATACACGTGAAACTAAAGCCGATCCTGGGTGCCTAGGGTGCCTGTCATCCAATCCGCACTGAATTTCATTTCTAGCACATAGCCAAAAAATCGCCCCATTGACTTACATTGGAGTGCAGAAAAGGTCATTTTTTCTCGGTCCCTTTAAGAGGTAGGAGTTAAACAAGCTTAGGTCTGCGGTGCCCAGGGGGGACCCCATCCAGCCCGCACTGAGTTTCATTCCTACCACCTTAGGAAAAAAAGTCATTATTTTGAGGCTTAGAAGTCATTTCTGCAATTCCCATAGAAAATCAACGGCGTCTCTATTCAATTGTGTGGAGCGCATATCAGGTGGGTTTTCTCTGCCGGCTTAAGAGATACACGTGAAACTAAAGCCGATCCTGGGTGCCTAGGGTGCCTGTCATCCAATCCGCACTGAATTTCATTTCTAGCACATAGCCAAAAAATCGCCCCATTGACTTACATTGGAGTGCAGAAAAGGTCATTTTTTCTCGGTCCCTTTAAGAGGTAGGAGTTAAACAAGCTTAGGTCTGCGGTGCCCAGGGGGGACCCCATCCAGCCCGCACTGAGTTTCATTCCTACCACCTTAGGAAAAAAAGTCATTATTTTGAGGCTTAGAAGTCATTTCTGCAATTCCCATAGAAAATCAACGGCGTCTCTATTCAATTGTGTGGAGCGCATATCAGGTGGGTTTTCTCTGCCGGCTTAAGAGATACACGTGAAACTAAAGCCGATCCTGGGTGCCTAGGGTGCCTGTCATCCAATCCGCACTGAATTTCATTTCTAGCACATAGCCAAAAAATCGCCCCATTGACTTACATTGGAGTGCAGAAAAGGTCATTTTTTCTCGGTCCCTTTAAGAGGTAGGAGTTAAACAAGCTTAGGTCTGCGGTGCCCAGGGGGGACCCCATCCAGCCCGCACTGAGTTTCATTCCTACCACCTTAGGAAAAAAAGTCATTATTTTGAGGCTTAGAAGTCATTTCTGCAATTCCCATAGAAAATCAACGGCGTCTCTATTCAATTGTGTGGAGCGCATATCAGGTGGGTTTTCTCTGCCGGCTTAAGAGATACACGTGAAACTAAAGCCGATCCTGGGTGCCTAGGGTGCCTGTCATCCAATCCGCACTGAATTTCATTTCTAGCACATAGCCAAAAAATCGCCCCATTGACTTACATTGGAGTGCAGAAAAGGTCATTTTTTCTCGGTCCCTTTAAGAGGTAGGAGTTAAACAAGCTTAGGTCTGCGGTGCCCAGGGGGGACCCCATCCAGCCCGCACTGAGTTTCATTCCTACCACCTTAGGAAAAAAAGTCATTATTTTGAGGCTTAGAAGTCATTTCTGCAATTCCCATAGAAAATCAACGGCGTCTCTATTCAATTGTGTGGAGCGCATATCAGGTGGGTTTTCTCTGCCGGCTTAAGAGATACACGTGAAACTAAAGCCGATCCTGGGTGCCTAGGGTGCCTGTCATCCAATCCGCACTGAATTTCATTTCTAGCACATAGCCAAAAAATCGCCCCATTGACTTACATTGGAGTGCAGAAAAGGTCATTTTTTCTCGGTCCCTTTAAGAGGTAGGAGTTAAACAAGCTTAGGTCTGCGGTGCCCAGGGGGGACCCCATCCAGCCCGCACTGAGTTTCATTCCTACCACCTTAGGAAAAAAAGTCATTATTTTGAGGCTTAGAAGTCATTTCTGCAATTCCCATAGAAAATCAACGGCGTCTCTATTCAATTGTGTGGAGCGCATATCAGGTGGGTTTTCTCTGCCGGCTTAAGAGATACACGTGAAACTAAAGCCGATCCTGGGTGCCTAGGGTGCCTGTCATCCAATCCGCACTGAATTTCATTTCTAGCACATAGCCAAAAAATCGCCCCATTGACTTACATTGGAGTGCAGAAAAGGTCATTTTTTCTCGGTCCCTTTAAGAGGTAGGAGTTAAACAAGCTTAGGTCTGCGGTGCCCAGGGGGGACCCCATCCAGCCCGCACTGAGTTTCATTCCTACCACCTTAGGAAAAAAAGTCATTATTTTGAGGCTTAGAAGTCATTTCTGCAATTCCCATAGAAAATCAACGGCGTCTCTATTCAATTGTGTGGAGCGCATATCAGGTGGGTTTTCTCTGCCGGCTTAAGAGATACACGTGAAACTAAAGCCGATCCTGGGTGCCTAGGGTGCCTGTCATCCAATCCGCACTGAATTTCATTTCTAGCACATAGCCAAAAAATCGCCCCATTGACTTACATTGGAGTGCAGAAAAGGTCATTTTTTCTCGGTCCCTTTAAGAGGTAGGAGTTAAACAAGCTTAGGTCTGCGGTGCCCAGGGGGGACCCCATCCAGCCCGCACTGAGTTTCATTCCTACCACCTTAGGAAAAAAAGTCATTATTTTGAGGCTTAGAAGTCATTTCTGCAATTCCCATAGAAAATCAACGGCGTCTCTATTCAATTGTGTGGAGCGCATATCAGGTGGGTTTTCTCTGCCGGCTTAAGAGATACACGTGAAACTAAAGCCGATCCTGGGTGCCTAGGGTGCCTGTCATCCAATCCGCACTGAATTTCATTTCTAGCACATAGCCAAAAAATCGCCCCATTGACTTACATTGGAGTGCAGAAAAGGTCATTTTTTCTCGGTCCCTTTAAGAGGTAGGAGTTAAACAAGCTTAGGTCTGCGGTGCCCAGGGGGGACCCCATCCAGCCCGCACTGAGTTTCATTCCTACCACCTTAGGAAAAAAAGTCATTATTTTGAGGCTTAGAAGTCATTTCTGCAATTCCCATAGAAAATCAACGGCGTCTCTATTCAATTGTGTGGAGCGCATATCAGGTGGGTTTTCTCTGCCGGCTTAAGAGATACACGTGAAACTAAAGCCGATCCTGGGTGCCTAGGGTGCCTGTCATCCAATCCGCACTGAATTTCATTTCTAGCACATAGCCAAAAAATCGCCCCATTGACTTACATTGGAGTGCAGAAAAGGTCATTTTTTCTCGGTCCCTTTAAGAGGTAGGAGTTAAACAAGCTTAGGTCTGCGGTGCCCAGGGGGGACCCCATCCAGCCCGCACTGAGTTTCATTCCTACCACCTTAGGAAAAAAAGTCATTATTTTGAGGCTTAGAAGTCATTTCTGCAATTCCCATAGAAAATCAACGGCGTCTCTATTCAATTGTGTGGAGCGCATATCAGGTGGGTTTTCTCTGCCGGCTTAAGAGATACACGTGAAACTAAAGCCGATCCTGGGTGCCTAGGGTGCCTGTCATCCAATCCGCACTGAATTTCATTTCTAGCACATAGCCAAAAAATCGCCCCATTGACTTACATTGGAGTGCAGAAAAGGTCATTTTTTCTCGGTCCCTTTAAGAGGTAGGAGTTAAACAAGCTTAGGTCTGCGGTGCCCAGGGGGGACCCCATCCAGCCCGCACTGAGTTTCATTCCTACCACCTTAGGAAAAAAAGTCATTATTTTGAGGCTTAGAAGTCATTTCTGCAATTCCCATAGAAAATCAACGGCGTCTCTATTCAATTGTGTGGAGCGCATATCAGGTGGGTTTTCTCTGCCGGCTTAAGAGATACACGTGAAACTAAAGCCGATCCTGGGTGCCTAGGGTGCCTGTCATCCAATCCGCACTGAATTTCATTTCTAGCACATAGCCAAAAAATCGCCCCATTGACTTACATTGGAGTGCAGAAAAGGTCATTTTTTCTCGGTCCCTTTAAGAGGTAGGAGTTAAACAAGCTTAGGTCTGCGGTGCCCAGGGGGGACCCCATCCAGCCCGCACTGAGTTTCATTCCTACCACCTTAGGAAAAAAAGTCATTATTTTGAGGCTTAGAAGTCATTTCTGCAATTCCCATAGAAAATCAACGGCGTCTCTATTCAATTGTGTGGAGCGCATATCAGGTGGGTTTTCTCTGCCGGCTTAAGAGATACACGTGAAACTAAAGCCGATCCTGGGTGCCTAGGGTGCCTGTCATCCAATCCGCACTGAATTTCATTTCTAGCACATAGCCAAAAAATCGCCCCATTGACTTACATTGGAGTGCAGAAAAGGTCATTTTTTCTCGGTCCCTTTAAGAGGTAGGAGTTAAACAAGCTTAGGTCTGCGGTGCCCAGGGGGGACCCCATCCAGCCCGCACTGAGTTTCATTCCTACCACCTTAGGAAAAAAAGTCATTATTTTGAGGCTTAGAAGTCATTTCTGCAATTCCCATAGAAAATCAACGGCGTCTCTATTCAATTGTGTGGAGCGCATATCAGGTGGGTTTTCTCTGCCGGCTTAAGAGATACACGTGAAACTAAAGCCGATCCTGGGTGCCTAGGGTGCCTGTCATCCAATCCGCACTGAATTTCATTTCTAGCACATAGCCAAAAAATCGCCCCATTGACTTACATTGGAGTGCAGAAAAGGTCATTTTTTCTCGGTCCCTTTAAGAGGTAGGAGTTAAACAAGCTTAGGTCTGCGGTGCCCAGGGGGGACCCCATCCAGCCCGCACTGAGTTTCATTCCTACCACCTTAGGAAAAAAAGTCATTATTTTGAGGCTTAGAAGTCATTTCTGCAATTCCCATAGAAAATCAACGGCGTCTCTATTCAATTGTGTGGAGCGCATATCAGGTGGGTTTTCTCTGCCGGCTTAAGAGATACACGTGAAACTAAAGCCGATCCTGGGTGCCTAGGGTGCCTGTCATCCAATCCGCACTGAATTTCATTTCTAGCACATAGCCAAAAAATCGCCCCATTGACTTACATTGGAGTGCAGAAAAGGTCATTTTTTCTCGGTCCCTTTAAGAGGTAGGAGTTAAACAAGCTTAGGTCTGCGGTGCCCAGGGGGGACCCCATCCAGCCCGCACTGAGTTTCATTCCTACCACCTTAGGAAAAAAAGTCATTATTTTGAGGCTTAGAAGTCATTTCTGCAATTCCCATAGAAAATCAACGGCGTCTCTATTCAATTGTGTGGAGCGCATATCAGGTGGGTTTTCTCTGCCGGCTTAAGAGATACACGTGAAACTAAAGCCGATCCTGGGTGCCTAGGGTGCCTGTCATCCAATCCGCACTGAATTTCATTTCTAGCACATAGCCAAAAAATCGCCCCATTGACTTACATTGGAGTGCAGAAAAGGTCATTTTTTCTCGGTCCCTTTAAGAGGTAGGAGTTAAACAAGCTTAGGTCTGCGGTGCCCAGGGGGGACCCCATCCAGCCCGCACTGAGTTTCATTCCTACCACCTTAGGAAAAAAAGTCATTATTTTGAGGCTTAGAAGTCATTTCTGCAATTCCCATAGAAAATCAACGGCGTCTCTATTCAATTGTGTGGAGCGCATATCAGGTGGGTTTTCTCTGCCGGCTTAAGAGATACACGTGAAACTAAAGCCGATCCTGGGTGCCTAGGGTGCCTGTCATCCAATCCGCACTGAATTTCATTTCTAGCACATAGCCAAAAAATCGCCCCATTGACTTACATTGGAGTGCAGAAAAGGTCATTTTTTCTCGGTCCCTTTAAGAGGTAGGAGTTAAACAAGCTTAGGTCTGCGGTGCCCAGGGGGGACCCCATCCAGCCCGCACTGAGTTTCATTCCTACCACCTTAGGAAAAAAAGTCATTATTTTGAGGCTTAGAAGTCATTTCTGCAATTCCCATAGAAAATCAACGGCGTCTCTATTCAATTGTGTGGAGCGCATATCAGGTGGGTTTTCTCTGCCGGCTTAAGAGATACACGTGAAACTAAAGCCGATCCTGGGTGCCTAGGGTGCCTGTCATCCAATCCGCACTGAATTTCATTTCTAGCACATAGCCAAAAAATCGCCCCATTGACTTACATTGGAGTGCAGAAAAGGTCATTTTTTCTCGGTCCCTTTAAGAGGTAGGAGTTAAACAAGCTTAGGTCTGCGGTGCCCAGGGGGGACCCCATCCAGCCCGCACTGAGTTTCATTCCTACCACCTTAGGAAAAAAAGTCATTATTTTGAGGCTTAGAAGTCATTTCTGCAATTCCCATAGAAAATCAACGGCGTCTCTATTCAATTGTGTGGAGCGCATATCAGGTGGGTTTTCTCTGCCGGCTTAAGAGATACACGTGAAACTAAAGCCGATCCTGGGTGCCTAGGGTGCCTGTCATCCAATCCGCACTGAATTTCATTTCTAGCACATAGCCAAAAAATCGCCCCATTGACTTACATTGGAGTGCAGAAAAGGTCATTTTTTCTCGGTCCCTTTAAGAGGTAGGAGTTAAACAAGCTTAGGTCTGCGGTGCCCAGGGGGGACCCCATCCAGCCCGCACTGAGTTTCATTCCTACCACCTTAGGAAAAAAAGTCATTATTTTGAGGCTTAGAAGTCATTTCTGCAATTCCCATAGAAAATCAACGGCGTCTCTATTCAATTGTGTGGAGCGCATATCAGGTGGGTTTTCTCTGCCGGCTTAAGAGATACACGTGAAACTAAAGCCGATCCTGGGTGCCTAGGGTGCCTGTCATCCAATCCGCACTGAATTTCATTTCTAGCACATAGCCAAAAAATCGCCCCATTGACTTACATTGGAGTGCAGAAAAGGTCATTTTTTCTCGGTCCCTTTAAGAGGTAGGAGTTAAACAAGCTTAGGTCTGCGGTGCCCAGGGGGGACCCCATCCAGCCCGCACTGAGTTTCATTCCTACCACCTTAGGAAAAAAAGTCATTATTTTGAGGCTTAGAAGTCATTTCTGCAATTCCCATAGAAAATCAACGGCGTCTCTATTCAATTGTGTGGAGCGCATATCAGGTGGGTTTTCTCTGCCGGCTTAAGAGATACACGTGAAACTAAAGCCGATCCTGGGTGCCTAGGGTGCCTGTCATCCAATCCGCACTGAATTTCATTTCTAGCACATAGCCAAAAAATCGCCCCATTGACTTACATTGGAGTGCAGAAAAGGTCATTTTTTCTCGGTCCCTTTAAGAGGTAGGAGTTAAACAAGCTTAGGTCTGCGGTGCCCAGGGGGGACCCCATCCAGCCCGCACTGAGTTTCATTCCTACCACCTTAGGAAAAAAAGTCATTATTTTGAGGCTTAGAAGTCATTTCTGCAATTCCCATAGAAAATCAACGGCGTCTCTATTCAATTGTGTGGAGCGCATATCAGGTGGGTTTTCTCTGCCGGCTTAAGAGATACACGTGAAACTAAAGCCGATCCTGGGTGCCTAGGGTGCCTGTCATCCAATCCGCACTGAATTTCATTTCTAGCACATAGCCAAAAAATCGCCCCATTGACTTACATTGGAGTGCAGAAAAGGTCATTTTTTCTCGGTCCCTTTAAGAGGTAGGAGTTAAACAAGCTTAGGTCTGCGGTGCCCAGGGGGGACCCCATCCAGCCCGCACTGAGTTTCATTCCTACCACCTTAGGAAAAAAAGTCATTATTTTGAGGCTTAGAAGTCATTTCTGCAATTCCCATAGAAAATCAACGGCGTCTCTATTCAATTGTGTGGAGCGCATATCAGGTGGGTTTTCTCTGCCGGCTTAAGAGATACACGTGAAACTAAAGCCGATCCTGGGTGCCTAGGGTGCCTGTCATCCAATCCGCACTGAATTTCATTTCTAGCACATAGCCAAAAAATCGCCCCATTGACTTACATTGGAGTGCAGAAAAGGTCATTTTTTCTCGGTCCCTTTAAGAGGTAGGAGTTAAACAAGCTTAGGTCTGCGGTGCCCAGGGGGGACCCCATCCAGCCCGCACTGAGTTTCATTCCTACCACCTTAGGAAAAAAAGTCATTATTTTGAGGCTTAGAAGTCATTTCTGCAATTCCCATAGAAAATCAACGGCGTCTCTATTCAATTGTGTGGAGCGCATATCAGGTGGGTTTTCTCTGCCGGCTTAAGAGATACACGTGAAACTAAAGCCGATCCTGGGTGCCTAGGGTGCCTGTCATCCAATCCGCACTGAATTTCATTTCTAGCACATAGCCAAAAAATCGCCCCATTGACTTACATTGGAGTGCAGAAAAGGTCATTTTTTCTCGGTCCCTTTAAGAGGTAGGAGTTAAACAAGCTTAGGTCTGCGGTGCCCAGGGGGGACCCCATCCAGCCCGCACTGAGTTTCATTCCTACCACCTTAGGAAAAAAAGTCATTATTTTGAGGCTTAGAAGTCATTTCTGCAATTCCCATAGAAAATCAACGGCGTCTCTATTCAATTGTGTGGAGCGCATATCAGGTGGGTTTTCTCTGCCGGCTTAAGAGATACACGTGAAACTAAAGCCGATCCTGGGTGCCTAGGGTGCCTGTCATCCAATCCGCACTGAATTTCATTTCTAGCACATAGCCAAAAAATCGCCCCATTGACTTACATTGGAGTGCAGAAAAGGTCATTTTTTCTCGGTCCCTTTAAGAGGTAGGAGTTAAACAAGCTTAGGTCTGCGGTGCCCAGGGGGGACCCCATCCAGCCCGCACTGAGTTTCATTCCTACCACCTTAGGAAAAAAAGTCATTATTTTGAGGCTTAGAAGTCATTTCTGCAATTCCCATAGAAAATCAACGGCGTCTCTATTCAATTGTGTGGAGCGCATATCAGGTGGGTTTTCTCTGCCGGCTTAAGAGATACACGTGAAACTAAAGCCGATCCTGGGTGCCTAGGGTGCCTGTCATCCAATCCGCACTGAATTTCATTTCTAGCACATAGCCAAAAAATCGCCCCATTGACTTACATTGGAGTGCAGAAAAGGTCATTTTTTCTCGGTCCCTTTAAGAGGTAGGAGTTAAACAAGCTTAGGTCTGCGGTGCCCAGGGGGGACCCCATCCAGCCCGCACTGAGTTTCATTCCTACCACCTTAGGAAAAAAAGTCATTATTTTGAGGCTTAGAAGTCATTTCTGCAATTCCCATAGAAAATCAACGGCGTCTCTATTCAATTGTGTGGAGCGCATATCAGGTGGGTTTTCTCTGCCGGCTTAAGAGATACACGTGAAACTAAAGCCGATCCTGGGTGCCTAGGGTGCCTGTCATCCAATCCGCACTGAATTTCATTTCTAGCACATAGCCAAAAAATCGCCCCATTGACTTACATTGGAGTGCAGAAAAGGTCATTTTTTCTCGGTCCCTTTAAGAGGTAGGAGTTAAACAAGCTTAGGTCTGCGGTGCCCAGGGGGGACCCCATCCAGCCCGCACTGAGTTTCATTCCTACCACCTTAGGAAAAAAAGTCATTATTTTGAGGCTTAGAAGTCATTTCTGCAATTCCCATAGAAAATCAACGGCGTCTCTATTCAATTGTGTGGAGCGCATATCAGGTGGGTTTTCTCTGCCGGCTTAAGAGATACACGTGAAACTAAAGCCGATCCTGGGTGCCTAGGGTGCCTGTCATCCAATCCGCACTGAATTTCATTTCTAGCACATAGCCAAAAAATCGCCCCATTGACTTACATTGGAGTGCAGAAAAGGTCATTTTTTCTCGGTCCCTTTAAGAGGTAGGAGTTAAACAAGCTTAGGTCTGCGGTGCCCAGGGGGGACCCCATCCAGCCCGCACTGAGTTTCATTCCTACCACCTTAGGAAAAAAAGTCATTATTTTGAGGCTTAGAAGTCATTTCTGCAATTCCCATAGAAAATCAACGGCGTCTCTATTCAATTGTGTGGAGCGCATATCAGGTGGGTTTTCTCTGCCGGCTTAAGAGATACACGTGAAACTAAAGCCGATCCTGGGTGCCTAGGGTGCCTGTCATCCAATCCGCACTGAATTTCATTTCTAGCACATAGCCAAAAAATCGCCCCATTGACTTACATTGGAGTGCAGAAAAGGTCATTTTTTCTCGGTCCCTTTAAGAGGTAGGAGTTAAACAAGCTTAGGTCTGCGGTGCCCAGGGGGGACCCCATCCAGCCCGCACTGAGTTTCATTCCTACCACCTTAGGAAAAAAAGTCATTATTTTGAGGCTTAGAAGTCATTTCTGCAATTCCCATAGAAAATCAACGGCGTCTCTATTCAATTGTGTGGAGCGCATATCAGGTGGGTTTTCTCTGCCGGCTTAAGAGATACACGTGAAACTAAAGCCGATCCTGGGTGCCTAGGGTGCCTGTCATCCAATCCGCACTGAATTTCATTTCTAGCACATAGCCAAAAAATCGCCCCATTGACTTACATTGGAGTGCAGAAAAGGTCATTTTTTCTCGGTCCCTTTAAGAGGTAGGAGTTAAACAAGCTTAGGTCTGCGGTGCCCAGGGGGGACCCCATCCAGCCCGCACTGAGTTTCATTCCTACCACCTTAGGAAAAAAAGTCATTATTTTGAGGCTTAGAAGTCATTTCTGCAATTCCCATAGAAAATCAACGGCGTCTCTATTCAATTGTGTGGAGCGCATATCAGGTGGGTTTTCTCTGCCGGCTTAAGAGATACACGTGAAACTAAAGCCGATCCTGGGTGCCTAGGGTGCCTGTCATCCAATCCGCACTGAATTTCATTTCTAGCACATAGCCAAAAAATCGCCCCATTGACTTACATTGGAGTGCAGAAAAGGTCATTTTTTCTCGGTCCCTTTAAGAGGTAGGAGTTAAACAAGCTTAGGTCTGCGGTGCCCAGGGGGGACCCCATCCAGCCCGCACTGAGTTTCATTCCTACCACCTTAGGAAAAAAAGTCATTATTTTGAGGCTTAGAAGTCATTTCTGCAATTCCCATAGAAAATCAACGGCGTCTCTATTCAATTGTGTGGAGCGCATATCAGGTGGGTTTTCTCTGCCGGCTTAAGAGATACACGTGAAACTAAAGCCGATCCTGGGTGCCTAGGGTGCCTGTCATCCAATCCGCACTGAATTTCATTTCTAGCACATAGCCAAAAAATCGCCCCATTGACTTACATTGGAGTGCAGAAAAGGTCATTTTTTCTCGGTCCCTTTAAGAGGTAGGAGTTAAACAAGCTTAGGTCTGCGGTGCCCAGGGGGGACCCCATCCAGCCCGCACTGAGTTTCATTCCTACCACCTTAGGAAAAAAAGTCATTATTTTGAGGCTTAGAAGTCATTTCTGCAATTCCCATAGAAAATCAACGGCGTCTCTATTCAATTGTGTGGAGCGCATATCAGGTGGGTTTTCTCTGCCGGCTTAAGAGATACACGTGAAACTAAAGCCGATCCTGGGTGCCTAGGGTGCCTGTCATCCAATCCGCACTGAATTTCATTTCTAGCACATAGCCAAAAAATCGCCCCATTGACTTACATTGGAGTGCAGAAAAGGTCATTTTTTCTCGGTCCCTTTAAGAGGTAGGAGTTAAACAAGCTTAGGTCTGCGGTGCCCAGGGGGGACCCCATACAGCCCACACTGAGTTTCATTCCTACCACCTTAGGAAAAAAAGTCATTATTTTGAGGCTTAGAAGTCATTTCTGCAATTCCCATAGAAAATCAATGGCGTCTCTATTCAATTGAGTGGAGCGCATATCAGGTGGGTTTTCTCTGCCGGCTTAAGAGATACACGTGAAACTAAAGCCGATCCTGGGTGCCTAGGGTGCCTGTCATCCAATCCGCACTGAATTTCATTTCTAGCACATAGCCAAAAAATCGCCCCATTGACTTACATTGGAGTGCAGAAAAGGTCATTTTTTCTCGGTCCCTTTAAGAGGTAGGAGTTAAACAAGCTTAGGTCTGCGGTGCCCAGGGGGGACCCCATCCAGCCCACACTGAGTTTCATTCCTACCACCTTAGGAAAAAAAGTCATTATTTTGAGGCTTAGAAGTCATTTCTGCAATTCCCATAGAAAATCAATATCGTCTCTATTCAATTGTGTGGAGCGCATATCAGGTGGATTTTCTCTGCCGCCTTAAGAGATACACGTGAAACTAAAGCCGATCCTGGGTGCCTAGGGTGCCTGTCATCCAATCCGCACTGAATTTCATTTCTAGCACATAGCCAAAAAATCGCCCCATTGACTTACATTGGAGTGCAGAAAAGGTCATTTTTTCTCGGTCCCTTTAAGAGGTAGGAGTTAAACAAGCTTAGGTCTGCGGTGCCCAGGGGGGACCCCATCCAGCCCACACTGAGTTTCATTCCTACCACCTTAGGAAAAAAAGTCATTATTTTGAGGCTTAGAAGTCATTTCTGCAATTCCCATAGAAAATCAATGGCGTCTCTATTCAATTGTGTGGAGCGCATATCAGGTGGATTTTCTCTGCAGGCTTAAGAGATACACGTGAAACTAAAGCCGATCCTGGGTGCCTAGGGTGCCTGTCATCCAATCCGCACTGAATTTCATTTCTAGCACATAGCCAAAAAATCGCCCCATTGACTTACATTGGAGTGCAGAAAAGGTCATTTTTTCTCGGTCCCTTTAAGAGGTAGGAGTTAAACAAGCTTAGGTCTGCGGTGCCCAGGGGGGACCCCATCCAGCCCGCACTGAGTTTCATTCCTACCACCTTAGGAAAAAAAGTCATTATTTTGAGGCTTAGAAGTCATTTCTGCAATTCCCATAGAAAATCAACGGCGTCTCTAATTCAATTGTGTGGAGCGCATATCAGGTGGGTTTTCTCTGCCGGCTTAAGAGATACACGTGAAACTAAAGCCGATCCTGGGTGCCTAGGGTGCCTGTCATCCAATCCGCACTGAATTTCATTTCTAGCACATAGCCAAAAAATCGCCCCATTGACTTACATTGGAGTGCAGAAAAGGTCATTTTTTCTCGGTCCCTTTAAGAGGTAGGAGTTAAACAAGCTTAGGTCTGCGGTGCCCAGGGGGGACCCCATCCAGCCCGCACTGAGTTTCATTCCTACCACCTTAGGAAAAAAAGTCATTATTTTGAGGCTTAGAAGTCATTTCTGCAATTCCCATAGAAAATCAACGGCGTCTCTAATTCAATTGTGTGGAGCGCATATCAGGTGGGTTTTCTCTGCCGGCTTAAGAGATACACGTGAAACTAATGCCGATCCTGGGTGCCTAGGGTGCCTGTCATCCAATCCGCACTGAATTTCATTTCTAGCACATAGCCAAAAAATCGCCCCATTGACTTACATTGGAGTGCAGAAAAGGTCATTTTTTCTCGGTCCCTTTAAGAGGTAGGAGTTAAACAAGCTTAGGTCTGCGGTGCCCAGGGGGGACCCCATCCAGCCCACACTGAGTTTCATTCCTACCACCTTAGGAAAAAAGTCATTATTTTGAGGCTTAGAAGTCATTTCTGCAATTCCCATAGAAAATCAATGGCGTCTCTATTCAATTGTGTGGAGCGCATATCAGGTGGATTTTCTCTGCCGGCTTAAGAGATACACGTGAAACTAAAGCCGATCCTGGGTGCCTAGGGTGCCTGTCATCCAATCCGCACTGAATTTCATTTCTAGCACATAGCCAAAAAAATCGCCCCATTGACTTACATTGGAGTGCAGAAAATGTCATTTTTTTCTCGGTCCCTTTAAGAGGTAGGAGTTAAACAAGCTTAGGTCTGCGGTGCCCAGGGGGGACCCCATCCAGCCCACACTGAGTTTCATTCCTACCACCTTAGGAAAAAAAGTCATTATTTTGAGGCTTAGAAGTCATTTTTGCAATTCCCATAGAAAATCAATGGCGTCTCTATTCAATTGTGTGGAGCGCATATCAGGTGGATTTTCTCTGCCGCCTTAAGAGATACACGTGAAACTAAAGCCGATCCTGGGTGCCTAGGGTGCCTGTCATCCAATCCGCACTGAATTTCATTTCTAGCACATAGCCAAAAAATCGCCCCATTGACTTACATTGGAGTGCAGAAAAGGTCATTTTTTCTCGGTCCCTTTAAGAGGTAGGAGTTAAACAAGCTTAGGTCTGCGGTGCCCAGGGGGGACCCCATCCAGCCCACACTGAGTTTCATTCCTACCACCTTAGGAAAAAAAGTCATTATTTTGAGGCTTAGAAGTCATTTCTGCAATTCCCATAGAAAATCAATGGCGTCTCTATTCAATTGTGTGGAGCGCATATCAGGTGGATTTTCTCTGCCGCCTTAAGAGATACACGTGAAACTAAAGCCGATCCTGGGTGCCTAGGGTGCCTGTCATCCAATCCGCACTGAATTTCATTTCTAGCACATAGCCAAAAAATCGCCCCATTGACTTACATTGGAGTGCAGAAAAGGTCATTTTTTCTCGGTCCCTTTAAGAGGTAGGAGTTAAACAAGCTTAGAGCTGCGGTGCCCAGGGGGGACCCCATCCAGCCCGCACTGAGTTTCATTCCTACCACCTTAGGAAAAAAAGTCATTATTTTGAGGCTTAGAAGTCATTTCTGCAATTCCCATAGAAAATCAACGGCGTCTCTATTCAATTGTGTGGAGCGCATATCAGGTGGATTTTCTCTGCCGCCTTAAGAGATACACGTGAAACTAAAGCCGATCCTGGGTGCCTAGGGTGCCTGTCATCCAATCCGCACTGAATTTCATTTCTAGCACATAGCCAAAAAATCGCCCCATTGACTTACATTGGAGTGCAGAAAAGGTCATTTTTTCTCGGTCCCTTTAAGAGGTAGGAGTTAAACAAGCTTAGGTCTGCGGTGCCCAGGGGGGACCCCATCCAGCCCGCACTGAGAGTCATTCCTACCACCTTAGGAAAAAAAGTCATTATTTTGAGGCTTAGAAGTCATTTCTGCAATTCCCATAGAAAATCAACGGCGTCTCTAATTCAATTGTGTGGAGCGCATATCAGGTGGGTTTTCTCTGCCGGCTTAAGAGATACACGTGAAACTAAAGCCGATCCTGGGTGCCTAGGGTGCCTGTCATCCAATCCGCACTGAATTTCATTTCTAGCACATAGCCAAAAAATCGCCCCATTGACTTACATTGGAGTGCAGAAAAGGTCATTTTTTCTCGGTCCCTTTAAGAGGTAGGAGTTAAACAAGCTTAGGTCTGCGGTGCCCAGGGGGGACCCCATCCAGCCCACACTGAGTTTCATTCCTACCACCTTAGGAAAAAAAGTCATTATTTTGAGGCTTAGAAGTCATTTCTGCAATTCCCATAGAAAATCAATGGCGTCTCTATTCAATTGTGTGGAGCGCATATCAGGTGGATTTTCTCTGCCGGCTTAAGAGATACACGTGAAACTAAAGCCGATCCTGGGTGCCTAGGGTGCCTGTCATCCAATCCGCACTGAATTTCATTTCTAGCACATAGCCAAAAAATCGCCCCATTGACTTACATTGGAGTGCAGAAAAGGTCATTTTTTCTCGGTCCCTTTAAGAGGTAGGAGTTAAACAAGCTTAGGTCTGCGGTGCCCAGGGGGGACCCCATCCAGCCCGCACTGAGTTTCATTCCTACCACCTTAGGAAAAAAAAGTCATTATTTTGAGGCTTAGAAGTCATTTCTGCAATTCCCATAGAAAATCAACGGCGTCTCTAATTCAATTGTGTGGAGCGCATATCAGGTGGGTTTTCTCTGCCGGCTTAAGAGATACACGTGAAACTAAAGCCGATCCTGGGTGCCTAGGGTGCCTGTCATCCAATCCGCACTGAATTTCATTTCTAGCACATAGCCAAAAAATCGCCCCATTGACTTACATTGGAGTGCAGAAAAGGTCATTTTTTCTCGGTCCCTTTAAGAGGTAGGAGTTAAACAAGCTTAGGTCTGCGGTGCCCAGGGGGGACCCCATCCAGCCCGCACTGAGTTTCATTCCAACTACCTTAGGAAAAAAAGTCATTATTTTGAGGCTTAGAAGTCATTTCTGCAATTCCCATAGAAAATCAACGGCGTCTCTAATTCAATTGTGTGGAGCGCATATCAGGTGGGTTTTCTCTGCCGGCTTAAGAGATACACGTGAAACTAAAGCCGATCCTGGGTGCCTAGGGTGTCTGTCATCCAATCCGCACTGAATTTCATTTCTAGCACATAGCCAAAAAATCGCCCCATTGACTTACATTGGAGTGCAGAAAAGGTCATTTTTTCTCGGTCCCTTTAAGAGGTAGGAGTTAAACAAGCTTAGGTCTGCGGTGCCCAGGGGGGACCCCATCCAGCCCACACTGAGTTTCATTCCTACCACCTTAGGAAAAAAAGTCATTATTTTGAGGCTTAGAAGTCATTTCTGCAATTCCCATAGAAAATCAATGGCGTCTCTATTCAATTGTGTGGAGCGCATATCAGGTGGATTTTCTCTGCCGGCTTAAGAGATACACGTGAAACTAAAGCCGATCCTGGGTGCCTAGGGTGCCTGTCATCCAATCCGCACTGAATTTCATTTCTAGCACATAGCCAAAAAATCGCCCTATTGACTTACATTGGAGTGCAGAAAATGTCATTTTTTTCTCGGTCCCTTTAAGAGGTAGGAGTTAAACAAGCTTAGGTCTGCGGTGCCCAGGGGGGACCCCATCCAGCCCGCACTGAGTTTCATTCCTACCACCTTAGGAAAAAAAGTCATTATTTTGAGGCTTAGAAGTCATTTCTGCAATTCCCATAGAAAATCAACGGCGTCTCTAATTCAATTGTGTGGAGGGCATATCAGGTGGGTTTTCTCTGCCGGCTTAAGAGATACACGTGAAACTAAAGCCGATCCTGGGTGCCTAGGGTGCCTGTCATCCAATCCGCACTGAATTTCATTTCTAGCACATAGCCAAAAAATCGCCCCTTTGACTTACATTGGAGTGCAGAAAAGGTCATTTTTTCTCGGTCCCTTTAAGAGGTAGGAGTTAAACAAGCTTAGGTCTGCGGTGCCCAGGGGGGACCCCATCCAGCCCGCACTGAGTTTCATTTCTACCACCTTAGGAAAAAAAGTCATTATTTTGAGGCTTAGAAGTCATTTCTGCAATTCCCATAGAAAATCAACGGCGTCTCTAATTCAATTGTGTGGAGCGCATATCAGGTGGGTTTTCTCTGCCGGCTTAAGAGATACACGTGAAACTAAAGCCGATCCTGGGTGCCTAGGGTGCCTGTCATCCAATCCGCACTGAATTTCATTTCTAGCACATAGCCAAAAAATCGCCCCATTGACTTACATTGGAGTGCAGAAAATGTCATTTTTTCTCGGTCCCTTTAAGAGGTAGGAGTTAAACAAGCTTAGGTCTGCGGTGCCCAGGGGGGACCCCATCCAGCCCGCACTGAGTTTCATTCCAACTACCTTAGGAAAAAAAGTCATTATTTTGAGGCTTAGAAGTCATTTCTGCAATTCCCATAGAAAATCAACGGCGTCTCTAATTCAATTGTGTGGAGGGCATATCAGGTGGGTTTTCTCTGCCGGCTTAAGAGATACACGTGAAACTAAAGCCGATCCTGGGTGCCTAGGGTGCCTGTCATCCAATCCGCACTGAATTTCATTTCTAGCACATAGCCAAAAAATCGCCCTATTGACTTACATTGGAGTGCAGAAAAGGTCATTTTTTCTCGGTCCCTTTAAGAGGTAGGAGTTAAACAAGCTTAGGTCTGCGGTGCCCAGGGGGGACCCCATCCAGCCCACACTGAGTTTCATTCCTACCACCTTAGGAAAAAAAGTCATTATTTTGAGGCTTAGAAGTCATTTCTGCAATTCCCATAGAAAATCAATGGCGTCTCTATTCAATTGTGTGGAGCGCATATCAGGTGGATTTTCTCTGCCGGCTTAAGAGATACACGTGAAACTAAAGCCGATCCTGGGTGCCTAGGGTGCCTGTCATCCAATCCGCACTGAATTTCATTTCTAGCACATAGCCAAAAAATCGCCCCATTGACTTACATTGGAGTGCAGAAAATGTCATTTTTTCTCGGTCCCTTTAAGAGGTAGGAGTTAAACAAGCTTAGGTCTGCGGTGCCCAGGGGGGACCCCATCCAGCCCACACTGAGTTTCATTCCTACCACCTTAGGAAAAAAAGTCATTATTTTGAGGCTTAGAAGTCATTTCTGCAATTCCCATAGAAAATCAACGGCGTCTCTAATTCAATTGTGTGGAGGGCATATCAGGTGGGTTTTCTCTGCCGGCTTAAGAGATACACGTGAAACTAAAGCCGATCCTGGGTGCCTAGGGTGCCTGTCATCCAATCCGCACTGAATTTCATTTCTAGCACATAGCCAAAAAATCGCCCCTTTGACTTACATTGGAGTGCAGAAAAGGTCATTTTTTCTCGGTCCCTTTAAGAGGTAGGAGTTAAACAAGCTTAGGTCTGCGGTGCCCAGGGGGGACCCCATCCAGCCCGCACTGAGTTTCATTCCTACCACCTTAGGAAAAAAAGTCATTATTTTGAGGCTTAGAAGTCATTTCTGCAATTCCCATAGAAAATCAACGGCGTCTCTAATTCAATTGTGTGGAGCGCATATCAGGTGGGTTTTCTCTGCCGGCTTAAGAGATACACGTGAAACTAATGCCAATCCTGGGTGCCTAGGGTGCCTGTCATCCAATCCGCACTGAATTTCATTTCTAGCACATAGCCAAAAAATCGCCCCATTGACTTACATTGGAGTGCAGAAAAGGTCATTTTTTCTCGGTCCCTTTAAGAGGTAGGAGTTAAACAAGCTTAGGTCTGCGGTGCCCAGGGGGGACCCCATCCAGCCCACACTGAGTTTCATTCCTACCACCTTAGGAAAAAAAGTCATTATTTTGAGGCTTAGAAGTCATTTCTGCAATTCCCATAGAAAATCAATGGCGTCACTATTCAATTGTGTGGAGCGCATATCAGGTGGATTTTCTCTGCCGGCTTAAGAGATACACGTGAAACTAAAGCCGATCCTGGGTGCCTAGGGTGCCTGTCATCCAATCCGCACTGAATTTCATTTCTAGCACATAGCCAAAAAATCGCCCCTTTGACTTACATTGGAGTGCAGAAAATGTCATTTTTTCTCGGTCCCTTTAAGAGGTAGGAGTTAAACAAGCTTAGGTCTGCGGTGCCCAGGGGGGACCCCATACAGCCCACACTGAGTTTCATTCCTACCACCTTAGGAAAAAAAGTCATTATTTTGAGGCTTAGAAGTCATTTCTGCAATTCCCATAGAAAATCAATGGCGTCTCTATTCAATTGAGTGGAGCGCATATCAGGTGGGTTTTCTCTGCCGGCTTAAGAGATACACGTGAAACTAAAGCCGATCCTGGGTGCCTAGGGTGCCTGTCATCCAATCCGCACTGAATTTCATTTCTAGCACATAGCCAAAAAATCGCCCCATTGACTTACATTGGAGTGCAGAAAAGGTCATTTTTTCTCGGTCCCTTTAAGAGGTAGGAGTTAAACAAGCTTAGGTCTGCGGTGCCCAGGGGGGACCCCATCCAGCCCACACTGAGTTTCATTCCTACCACCTTAGGAAAAAAAGTCATTATTTTGAGGCTTAGAAGTCATTTCTGCAATTCCCATAGAAAATCAATAGCGTCTCTATTCAATTGTGTGGAGCGCATATCAGGTGGATTTTCTCTGCCGCCTTAAGAGATACACGTGAAACTAAAGCCGATCCTGGGTGCCTAGGGTGCCTGTCATCCAATCCGCACTGAATTTCATTTCTAGCACATAGCCAAAAAATCGCCCCATTGACTTACATTGGAGTGCAGAAAAGGTCATTTTTTCTCGGTCCCTTTAAGAGGTAGGAGTTAAACAAGCTTAGGTCTGCGGTGCCCAGGGGGGACCCCATCCAGCCCACACTGAGTTTCATTCCTACCACCTTAGGAAAAAAAGTCATTATTTTGAGGCTTAGAAGTCATTTCTGCAATTCCCATAGAAAATCAATGGCGTCTCTATTCAATTGTGTGGAGCGCATATCAGGTGGATTTTCTCTGCAGGCTTAAGAGATACACGTGAAACTAAAGCCGATCCTGGGTGCCTAGGGTGCCTGTCATCCAATCCGCACTGAATTTCATTTCTAGCACATAGCCAAAAAATCGCCCCATTGACTTACATTGGAGTGCAGAAAAGGTCATTTTTTCTCGGTCCCTTTAAGAGGTAGGAGTTAAACAAGCTTAGGTCTGCGGTGCCCAGGGGGGACCCCATCCAGCCCGCACTGAGTTTCATTCCTACCACCTTAGGAAAAAAAGTCATTATTTTGAGGCTTAGAAGTCATTTCTGCAATTCCCATAGAAAATCAACGGCGTCTCTAATTCAATTGTGTGGAGCGCATATCAGGTGGGTTTTCTCTGCCGGCTTAAGAGATACACGTGAAACTAAAGCCGATCCTGGGTGCCTAGGGTGTCTGTCATCCAATCCGCACTGAATTTCATTTCTAGCACATAGCCAAAAAATCGCCCCATTGACTTACATTGGAGTGCAGAAAAGGTCATTTTTTCTCGGTCCCTTTAAGAGGTAGGAGTTAAACAAGCTTAGGTCTGCGGTGCCCAGGGGGGACCCCATCCAGCCCACACTGAGTTTCATTCCTACCACCTTAGGAAAAAAAGTCATTATTTTGAGGCTTAGAAGTCATTTCTGCAATTCCCATAGAAAATCAATGGCGTCTCTATTCAATTGTGTGGAGCGCATATCAGGTGGATTTTCTCTGCCGGCTTAAGAGATACACGTGAAACTAAAGCCGATCCTGGGTGCCTAGGGTGCCTGTCATCCAATCCGCACTGAATTTCATTTCTAGCACATAGCCAAAAAATCGCCCTATTGACTTACATTGGAGTGCAGAAAATGTCATTTTTTTCTCGGTCCCTTTAAGAGGTAGGAGTTAAACAAGCTTAGGTCTGCGGTGCCCAGGGGGGACCCCATCCAGCCCGCACTGAGTTTCATTCCTACCACCTTAGGAAAAAAAGTCATTATTTTGAGGCTTAGAAGTCATTTCTGCAATTCCCATAGAAAATCAACGGCGTCTCTAATTCAATTGTGTGGAGGGCATATCAGGTGGGTTTTCTCTGCCGGCTTAAGAGATACACGTGAAACTAAAGCCGATCCTGGGTGCCTAGGGTGCCTGTCATCCAATCCGCACTGAATTTCATTTCTAGCACATAGCCAAAAAATCGCCCCTTTGACTTACATTGGAGTGCAGAAAAGGTCATTTTTTCTCGGTCCCTTTAAGAGGTAGGAGTTAAACAAGCTTAGGTCTGCGGTGCCCAGGGGGGACCCCATCCAGCCCGCACTGAGTTTCATTCCTACCACCTTAGGAAAAAAAGTCATTATTTTGAGGCTTAGAAGTCATTTCTGCAATTCCCATAGAAAATCAACGGCGTCTCTAATTCAATTGTGTGGAGCGCATATCAGGTGGGTTTTCTCTGCCGGCTTAAGAGATACACGTGAAACTAAAGCCGATCCTGGGTGCCTAGGGTGCCTGTCATCCAATCCGCACTGAATTTCATTTCTTTCAATTTGTTGCCCAATGGCAAAATACCTATATTTCCCCAACAGTAAAACTTAGCTTTTATTTGTCAATAACTTAAAATAAATCACCAGTGTATGACATGTATTTACAGTGCTCACTTTAAAATAGGTGTACAACTTGCTTATTTTTTGAGCGTATTACATAGCTCCACATTAGTGTCATTCAGACTGGGCTTTTAATACTTGCGATATTGAATGCGATATATTTTATTTGCAGTCAATCACTTTGTGAGTTGAGTTATAGAGTAAATTGAGATCTTTCTCTATACCGCTTATGCATGTCGCAAGTTATCCGGTGAGTCCGGTGTTTATTATAATAAACTTGTGAAAGATTGGTAAATGAGTGTTTGCGGGTTTGTGATTGTCATTATGCATTGGGACACATCACAATCTCGTATTCTTTAGGTATATATAGCAGCCTAGGATACAGTGTGCCAGTACTAAAGTCAGGGTGCGATCCTGTATGCGTGTAGCAAGCGTAGTTGGGCAGCTGTCCCAATGTACCGCTTGATCGGACACCCTTGAAGTACCTGGCCCTGACTTCCAAATGGATGCTAAAGTCTGCCCAGTCTATGGCAACCTATCACGGTTGCAGCGGCAACCAAACTAAAGACACGTGTAACACCTAATCTAAAATTCCATGCCTTTCTAACTGACTAGTTTCATCAGCTCCCTGACGTTATCAAAGTAGGATTGGCAATGGCGGGCGGCCGGACAAAAGGTCTTTTTAAACCTTCCTGTCTCAGCGTCACCCGTGGTCAAATGACGGAAGGCCTATCCGCTGGTGTGAACGGGTCTAGTAACTTGATTAATGTGATGGTCTGCTACCTGATTGGTTCATACGGATGCAGTTTAAAAATGACAGTGGCGGGTATCTATAGTACCGCCTATGGTCCGTTTACTTTGTTGCGCATGCGTGGGGACTTAGTTTTCGAGTCCATGTACCTTGTGCGCATGCGTGGGGACTTAGTTTTTGAGTCTATGTCCGTTATGCGCATGTTCGCCCACTTAGTTTTCGAGTCCATATATCTTGTGCGCATGCGTGGGGACTTAGTTTTTTGAGTCCATGTCCGTTATGCGCATGATTGCCCACTTAAATTCAGATATGATGTCTTTGAAGTGTGTATATTGCGCATGCGTTGGGACTTGGCGTGAGTACCAATTCTCAAGTCAGAGTCCGCATTGCGCATGTCTGGGGACTTAGTGTGTATATGTCAAACGTAGCATATAATATACACTGCGCATGTGCAAGGACTTTGTCTATTTATCATTGATTGTTGTTTCGCGAAGCTGCGGTAACTATTAGAAGATGAATCTTATGTGTATATATGTTAGATATATATAATTCCTATGCTTTTGTGGAGTTTTTTCTGTTACTCGCTAGTGAGTTTTCGATTAGATTTCATTTATGGATATTAATTCACAGACTCTTGACTGCTGCGCATATTTGTTGACTATGAGGTATCGAACCAGTCAGTAGGTGTTTGTAGAGTCGGTGGTTTAATTTTGGCCATTAATTGTTAGGGTAGGCTAGATATAATGGTAGAATTGTGACCATATCAAAGGTACTCCTCACCATACATAAGCTGTACGTCCAGTTTTTGTCTTGCAAATGTTGGAGGGTAACCTTGTGCGTTCCGTCTTTAGACCTAAAAAGAGCCCGTGTGACATAGTCTCCTGGGTGTCGTAATTGCAGTATTCGGTAGTTAAAGAAAGGGGGTGAAGGTGAAACCTTCATTCAACCCCTGCGGAGATAGTGTTCTCAGTCTGTGGATCCATCGGGCCTCGGCTTGTAGTAATTTGATGTCCAAATCACCTCTACGTAAACCCAGCTTGATCTGCTGGATTCCCCAGAAGATGAGTCCTTTCGGGTCGCCATTGTGATGTGAGTTGATGTGTCTTGCAATGCTGGTATCTGTCTTGGTTCTGATATTACTAAGATGTGACCCTATGCGGTTCCGAAATTTTTGTATGGTTTTGCCTATGTACATCAAGCCGCATGGGCACTTAGCTGCATATACAATTCCTTTTGTCTGGCAGTTAATGAATTCGCGTATCGTGTAGGTTTTTTCATTTTTAGAGTCACAGAAGGTTTTGGTTTTGGGAACATGTTTACAATGGGTACAACTCCCACAAGGATATGATCCTTTTATATCAGACTTAAGCCATGTTGTTTGGGTGTTCTGTTCTTCTCCTGAAAAGTGGCTGTGGACTAGCCAATCACGTAGGTTTTTTCCTCTCCTGTAGGTGATGCTAGGGGTATCGGTTAATACCTCCCTAAGGTCGGGATCAGCTTGTAAAATGGGCCAATATTGTGACAGGATTTGCCGGATTTTAAAATGTGCCGCATCGAAAGTGCCTATACATCGAATGGTTTTTGTTGTTTCGCTTGGAAAGGTATTTTTGTTAAGAAGGGCGTTCCTATCTGTGTGCTTCGCTTTGTGATAGGCTCTATGTAGAGCTTTTTTGGGGTAGCCTTTTTCTCTGAAACGTTGGTATAATGTCTCACATTCTTTGTTGAATGCTTCTTCTGTTGAGCAATTGCGTCTAGCTCGAAGATATTGGCCCACAGGTATACCTCTTTTAAGGGGAGTAGGGTGGAAGCTCCTCCATTGTAGAAAGCTGTTGGTTGATGTGGCTTTACGGAATATTTCTGTGTTGAGGTTGCCATTCTCTCCGATCCGCAGTGTTAGGTCTAGAAAGTTGATGGTATTTTCGTGAATCTCGCTGGTTAATTTTAACCCTATGGAGTTAAGATTCAATTTTCCCACAAATTCATTGAAGGTCACTACATCTCCGTCCCACAAGATCAGGACATCATCGATGTAGCGACCCCAAAACAGAATTTTGTCGGTATATTCTTGCATGGTGTCATTGAATACTATGGAGGTCTCCCACCACCCCAAGTAAAGATTGGCATAGGTCGGGGCACAGCTGGTGCCCATTGCTGTGCCTTTGGTTTGCAGGTAGAACTTATTTTCAAAAATAAAAAAATTGTGGGTTAACAAAAATTTAAGGAGTTGTAAGATCAATGTATTATGGGGAATAAAGGTATTCCCCTTGCTATCGAGGAATGTTTTGACGGCTCTGAGGCCGTGTTCATGTTCAATGCTTGTATATAACGCCTCGACATCGAGGCTGGCGATTTTTACTCCTCGATTTACTTCTATTTCTTGTAGTTTTACAACTGTTGCGGTTGTATCCTTGATGTAGGATGGTAAAGTTTGTACAAAGGGCGCCAATACTTGGTCGACATATTTGCTTATGCCTTCTGTGATATTGTTGTTTCCTGATACGATCGGTCTGCCTGGGATTGGAGTCCTTTGCTTGTGGATTTTTGGTAAGGCATAGAAGGTTGCCAGTGTAGGATTAGGATTGTAGATCGCTTTGAACTCGGTCTCAGTTAATAGTAGGTTGGCCTTTGCTTCTAACAGTATGTTCCGAAGTTCCAGATTATAATCCTTTGAAGGATCTGTTTTCAATATACGGTATGTTGATTGGTCGTCAAGGAGTCGCAGGCACATTTCTCTGTATTCGGTTTTGTCCATTAATACCAGGTTACCTCCCTTGTCTGAGGGTTTTATTTCGATATTTTTATTTTTGGAGAGTTGTTTGAGTGACTCTTGTTCCTTATGTGTAAGGTTAGAGTTATATTTGGTGATTTTACATTCGAGCTTCTCCACCTCATTGCACGTTAGATTTATGAATTTCTCAATATTGTGAAAACTCACTAGGGAAGGGGTGAAAAGTGATCTTGGTCTTAGTGAAGATGCTGGAGCTGTGAATTGTTGAATGCCCGTTTCATTTTCAGTCTGTAATTCAAATAGAGCTTCAATCGCCTCTTTTTCTCTCATAGACAAGTTTGATGGGTTAGATTGGCGATTTTTATAGAATTTGTGTAGCGCTAGTTTACGCGCAAATAGGTGGATATCTTTAATCCATTCGAACTTGTCAAATTTAGGAGTCGGGGTGAAGGATAGTCCTTTTTCAAGGAGTTTCATGTCTATATCCGAGAGTATGGATGACGAAAGGTTCGAACACTATCTCCGCAGGGGTTGAATGAAGGTTTCACCTTCACCCCCTTTCTTTAACTACCGAATACTGCAATTACGACACCCAGGAGACTATGTCACACGGGCTCTTTTTAGGTCTAAAGACGGAACGCACAAGGTTACCCTCCAACATTTGCAAGACAAAAACTGGACGTACAGCTTATGTATGGTGAGGAGTACCTTTGATATGGTCACAATTCTACCATTATATCTAGCCTACCCTAACAATTAATGGCCAAAATTAAACCACCGACTCTACAAACACCTACTGACTGGTTCGATACCTCATAGTCAACAAATATGCGCAGCAGTCAAGAGTCTGTGAATTAATATCCATAAATGAAATCTAATCGAAAACTCACTAGCGAGTAACAGAAAAAACTCCACAAAAGCATAGGAATTATATATATCTAACATATATACACATAAGATTCATCTTCTAATAGTTACCGCAGCTTCGCGAAACAACAATCAATGATAAATAGACAAAGTCCTTGCACATGCGCAGTGTATATTATATGCTACGTTTGACATATACACACTAAGTCCCCAGACATGCGCAATGCGGACTCTGACTTGAGAATTGGTACTCACGCCAAGTCCCAACGCATGCGCAATATACACACTTCAAAGACATCATATCTGAATTTAAGTGGGCAATCATGCGCATAACGGACATGGACTCAAAAAACTAAGTCCCCACGCATGCGCACAAGATATATGGACTCGAAAACTAAGTGGGCGAACATGCGCATAACGGACATAGACTCAAAAACTAAGTCCCCACGCATGCGCACAAGGTACATGGACTCGAAAACTAAGTCCCCACGCATGCGCAACAAAGTAAACGGACCATAGGCGGTACTATAGATACCCGCCACTGTCATTTTTAAACTGCATCCGTATGAACCAATCAGGTAGCAGACCATCACATTAATCAAGTTACTAGACCCGTTCACACCAGCGGATAGGCCTTCCGTCATTTGACCACGGGTGACGCTGAGACAGGAAGGTTTAAAAAGACCTTTTGTCCGGCCGCCCGCCATTGCCAATCCTAATTTGATAACGTCAGGGAGCTGATGAAACTAGTCAGTTAGAAAGGCATGGAATTTTAGATTAGGTGTTACACGTGTCTTTAGTTTGGTTGCCGCTGCAACCGTGATAGGTTGCCATAGACTGGGCAGACTTTAGCATCCATTTGGAAGTCAGGGCCAGGTACTTCAAGGGTGTCCGATCAAGCGGTACATTGGGACAGCTGCCCAACTACGCTTGCTACACGCATACAGGATCGCACCCTGACTTTAGTACTGGCACACTGTATCCTAGGCTGCTATATATACCTAAAGAATACGAGATTGTGATGTGTCCCAATGCATAATGACAATCACAAACCCGCAAACACTCATTTACCAATCTTTCACAAGTTTATTATAATAAACACCGGACTCACCGGATAACTTGCGACATGCATAAGCGGTATAGAGAAAGATCTCAATTTACTCTATAACTCAACTCACAAAGTGATTGACTGCAAATAAAATATATCGCATTCAATATCGCAAGTACTAAAAGCCCAGTCTGAATGACACTAATGTGGAGCTATGTAATACGCTCAAAAAATAAGCAAGTTGTACACCTATTTTAAAGTGAGCACTGTAAATACATGTCATACACTGGTGATTTATTTTAAGTTATTTACAAATAAAAGCTAAGTTTTACTGTTGGGGAAATATAGGTATTTTGCCATTGGGCAACAAATTGAAACTTTGATCAATACCTCCCAATAGGTAGGGATCACTACCCCTAACCTGTTAGAGAGATTAACCCTCTCCTTACGATCCCACACTCCCCACTAAGTGGGCAAGAGTATTCAAAAACGTACAGTGCCATCAGACTATGGCAAATTTTCTCTCAAGCAAACTAAGTACAGAAACACTCCAAAGTGCAGCAGATCAAGTGTTCTCAACAGCTGACCTCCCACTAAATACTGTAGACATCAACACAGCATTCAAAGAACTGCAAAAAACTTATAAGTGCTATATCAGATCCTGGTGGGAGATCAGCAGCTTGGAAACATATACACAGCAGAAACTGGTATATAGAGGCCTCCGCATTAACATCAAGCCCAACGCCCACCAAGAAGATGCAGACTTCATAAAGGGTTGGCAAGATCTGATGACTGCCAACTCGATCCGTATGCTAGAATATCTACTGGCTTATGAGAAAAGTGTATTTGCCAAATTAAACATCCAACTCGAGAATCAGCTTCAACAAATACAATTCTTTAGCACGAACCCGGAATTCACTAATTTTGAAACAAGGTTACAACGACATCTGGAAATATTCCAATCAGAAATCAAGGAGCGCAAGCACCGTAAATACATACGGGATAAACGAGATTTTGAAACAGGAGACATTTACAAAGACAACACCAACTCTAACAGACAGATCTACTCAGACTACTCAGAGTCTGATCTATCTGGTACAGAAGACCTCCACCCTGTACAAACTAATACTCATTACCAAAGACAAAAACCAAGAACATCAAACAGAAAGTTTTCCAAAAAATCTAAAGCACCACATCCCCCTCACCGTCAAC
Source organism: Dendropsophus ebraccatus (assembly GCF_027789765.1). Taxonomy (NCBI): domain Eukaryota; kingdom Metazoa; phylum Chordata; class Amphibia; order Anura; family Hylidae; genus Dendropsophus; species Dendropsophus ebraccatus. Next base: position 42,094 of record NW_027210180.1, on the reverse strand, counting down.
AAACGGGAGCGACATGGACATCACAACCTTTACAATATCAACAGCAATTGGCACCGTCTTGGAATCCCCCACCCAACACTCACCAACCAACCCCACAATCATCCTTTGGGGCATTATCACAATCTGTACACTTAGCAAACATCACGGCACCAAGTATGCCACAAACACAAGCCCCCCTCTCTGCACCAACTATGACCTACTCCAATACCAATATTTCAAATCAAGCACCTCCACCTCCTCCTCCTTTTTTAGGACCAGCCCAACTGCGGGACCGCAGCCAATGGGCCTACAAGAGACCCTAAATATGACAAAAACAGCAAAAGAAAAACCACAAGTCCTGAACCTTTCGTCATCCATACTCTCGGATATAGACATGAAACTCCTTGAAAAAGGACTATCCTTCACCCCGACTCCTAAATTTGACAAGTTCGAATGGATTAAAGATATCCACCTATTTGCGCGTAAACTAGCGCTACACAAATTCTATAAAAATCGCCAATCTAACCCATCAAACTTGTCTATGAGAGAAAAAGAGGCGATTGAAGCTCTATTTGAATTACAGACTGAAAATGAAACGGGCATTCAACAATTCACAGCTCCAGCATCTTCACTAAGACCAAGATCACTTTTCACCCCTTCCCTAGTGAGTTTTCACAATATTGAGAAATTCATAAATCTAACGTGCAATGAGGTGGAGAAGCTCGAATGTAAAATCACCAAATATAACTCTAACCTTACACATAAGGAACAAGAGTCACTCAAACAACTCTCCAAAAATAAAAATATCGAAATAAAACCCTCAGACAAGGGAGGTAACCTGGTATTAATGGACAAAACCGAATACAGAGAAATGTGCCTGCGACTCCTTGACGACCAATCAACATACCGTATATTGAAAACAGATCCTTCAAAGGATTATAATCTGGAACTTCGGAACATACTGTTAGAAGCAAAGGCCAACCTACTATTAACTGAGACCGAGTTCAAAGCGATCTACAATCCTAATCCTACACTGGCAACCTTCTATGCCTTACCAAAAATCCACAAGCAAAGGACTCCAATCCCAGGCAGACCGATCGTATCAGGAAACAACAATATCACAGAAGGCATAAGCAAATATGTCGACCAAGTATTGGCGCCCTTTGTACAAACTTTACCATCCTACATCAAGGATACAACCGCAACAGTTGTAAAACTACAAGAAATAGAAGTAAATCGAGGAGTAAAAATCGCCAGCCTCGATGTCGAGGCGTTATATACAAGCATTGAACATGAACACGGCCTCAGAGCCGTCAAAACATTCCTCGATAGCAAGGGGAATACCTTTATTCCCCATAATACATTGATCTTACAACTCCTTAAATTTTTGTTAACCCACAATTTTTTTATTTTTGAAAATAAGTTCTACCTGCAAACCAAAGGCACAGCAATGGGCACCAGCTGTGCCCCGACCTATGCCAATCTTTACTTGGGGTGGTGGGAGACCTCCATAGTATTCAATGACACCATGCAAGAATATACCGACAAAATTCTGTTTTGGGGTCGCTACATCGATGATGTCCTGATCTTGTGGGACGGAGATGTAGTGACCTTCAATGAATTTGTGGGAAAATTGAATCTTAACTCCATAGGGTTAAAATTAACCAGCGAGATTCACGAAAATACCATCAACTTTCTAGACCTAACACTGCGGATCGGAGAGAATGGCAACCTCAACACAGAAATATTCCGTAAAGCCACATCAACCAACAGCTTTCTACAATGGAGGAGCTTCCACCCTACTCCCCTTAAAAGAGGTATACCTGTGGGCCAATATCTTCGAGCTAGACGCAATTGCTCAACAGAAGAAGCATTCAACAAAGAATGTGAGACATTATACCAACGTTTCAGAGAAAAAGGCTACCCCAAAAAAGCTCTACATAGAGCCTATCACAAAGCGAAGCACACAGATAGGAACGCCCTTCTTAACAAAAATACCTTTCCAAGCGAAACAACAAAAACCATTCGATGTATAGGCACTTTCGATGCGGCACATTTTAAAATCCGGCAAATCCTGTCACAATATTGGCCCATTTTACAAGCTGATCCCGACCTTAGGGAGGTATTAACCGATACCCCTAGCATCACCTACAGGAGAGGAAAAAACCTACGTGATTGGCTAGTCCACAGCCACTTTTCAGGAGAAGAACAGAACACCCAAACAACATGGCTTAAGTCTGATATAAAAGGATCATATCCTTGTGGGAGTTGTACCCATTGTAAACATGTTCCCAAAACCAAAACCTTCTGTGACTCTAAAAATGAAAAAACCTACACGATACGCGAATTCATTAACTGCCAGACAAAAGGAATTGTATATGCAGCTAAGTGCCCATGCGGCTTGATGTACATAGGCAAAACCATACAAAAATTTCGGAACCGCATAGGGTCACATCTTAGTAATATCAGAACCAAGACAGATACCAGCATTGCAAGACACATCAACTCACATCACAATGGCGACCCGAAAGGACTCATCTTCTGGGGAATCCAGCAGATCAAGCTGGGTTTACGTAGAGGTGATTTGGACATCAAATTACTACAAGCCGAGGCCCGATGGATCCACAGACTGAGAACACTATCTCCGCAGGGGTTGAATGAAGGTTTCACCTTCACCCCCTTTCTTTAACTACCGAATACTGCAATTACGACACCCAGGAGACTATGTCACACGGGCTCTTTTTAGGTCTAAAGACGGAACGCACAAGGTTACCCTCCAACATTTGCAAGACAAAAACTGGACGTACAGCTTATGTATGGTGAGGAGTACCTTTGATATGGTCACAATTCTACCATTATATCTAGCCTACCCTAACAATTAATGGCCAAAATTAAACCACCGACTCTACAAACACCTACTGACTGGTTCGATACCTCATAGTCAACAAATATGCGCAGCAGTCAAGAGTCTGTGAATTAATATCCATAAATGAAATCTAATCGAAAACTCACTAGCGAGTAACAGAAAAAACTCCACAAAAGCATAGGAATTATATATATCTAACATATATACACATAAGATTCATCTTCTAATAGTTACCGCAGCTTCGCGAAACAACAATCAATGATAAATAGACAAAGTCCTTGCACATGCGCAGTGTATATTATATGCTACGTTTGACATATACACACTAAGTCCCCAGACATGCGCAATGCGGACTCTGACTTGAGAATTGGTACTCACGCCAAGTCCCAACGCATGCGCAATATACACACTTCAAAGACATCATATCTGAATTTAAGTGGGCAATCATGCGCATAACGGACATGGACTCAAAAAACTAAGTCCCCACGCATGCGCACAAGATATATGGACTCGAAAACTAAGTGGGCGAACATGCGCATAACGGACATAGACTCAAAAACTAAGTCCCCACGCATGCGCACAAGGTACATGGACTCGAAAACTAAGTCCCCACGCATGCGCAACAAAGTAAACGGACCATAGGCGGTACTATAGATACCCGCCACTGTCATTTTTAAACTGCATCCGTATGAACCAATCAGGTAGCAGACCATCACATTAATCAAGTTACTAGACCCGTTCACACCAGCGGATAGGCCTTCCGTCATTTGACCACGGGTGACGCTGAGACAGGAAGGTTTAAAAAGACCTTTTGTCCGGCCGCCCGCCATTGCCAATCCTACTTTGATAACGTCAGGGAGCTGATGAAACTAGTCAGTTAGAAAGGCATGGAATTTTAGATTAGGTGTTACACGTGTCTTTAGTTTGGTTGCCGCTGCAACCGTGATAGGTTGCCATAGACTGGGCAGACTTTAGCATCCATTTGGAAGTCAGGGCCAGGTACTTCAAGGGTGTCCGATCAAGCGGTACATTGGGACAGCTGCCCAACTACGCTTGCTACACGCATACAGGATCGCACCCTGACTTTAGTACTGGCACACTGTATCCTAGGCTGCTATATATACCTAAAGAATACGAGATTGTGATGTGTCCCAATGCATAATGACAATCACAAACCCGCAAACACTCATTTACCAATCTTTCACAAGTTTATTATAATAAACACCGGACTCACCGGATAACTTGCGACATGCATAAGCGGTATAGAGAAAGATCTCAATTTACTCTATAACTCAACTCACAAAGTGATTGACTGCAAATAAAATATATCGCATTCAATATCGCAAGTATTAAAAGCCCAGTCTGAATGACACTAATGTGGAGCTATGTAATACGCTCAAAAAATAAGCAAGTTGTACACCTATTTTAAAGTGAGCACTGTAAATACATGTCATACACTGGTGATTTATTTTAAGTTATTGACAAATAAAAGCTAAGTTTTACTGTTGGGGAAATATAGGTATTTTGCCATTGGGCAACAAATTGAAACTTTGATCAATACCTCCCAATAGGTAGGGATCACTACCCCTAACCTGTTAGAGAGATTAACCCTCTCCTTACGATCCCATACTCCCCACTAAGTGGGCAAGAGTATTCAAAAACGTACAGTGCCATCAGACTATGGCAAATTTTCTCTCAAGCAAACTAAGTACAGAAACACTCCAAAGTGCAGCAGATCAAGTGTTCTCAACAGCTGACCTCCCACTAAATACTGTAGACATCAACACAGCATTCAAAGAACTGCAAAAAACTTATAAGTGCTATATCAGATCCTGGTGGGAGATCAGCAGCTTGGAAACATATACACAGCAGAAACTGGTATATAGAGGCCTCCGCATTAACATCAAGCCCAACGCCCACCAAGAAGATGCAGACTTCATAAAGGGTTGGCAAGATCTGATGACTGCCAACTCGATCCGTATGCTAGAATATCTACTGGCTTATGAGAAAAGTGTATTCGCCAAATTAAACATCCAACTCGAGAATCAGCTTCAACAAATACAATTCTTTAGCACGAATCCGGAATTCACAAATTTTGAAACAAGGTTACAACGACATCTGGAAATATTCCAATCAGAAATCAAGGAGCGCAAGCACCGTAAATACATACGGGACAAACGAGATTTTGAAACAGGAGACATTTACAAAGACAACACCAACTCTAACAGACAGACCTACTCAGACTACTCAGAGTCTGATCTATCTGGTACAGAAGACCTCCACCCTGTACAAACTAATACTCATTACCAAAGACAAAAACCAAGAACATCAAACAGAAAGTTTTCCAAAAAATCTAAAGCACCACATCCCCCTCACCGTCAACAAACGGGAGCGACATGGACATCACAACCTTTACAATATCAACAGCAATTGGCACCGTCTTGGAATCCCCCACCCAACACTCACCAACCAACCCCACAATCATCCTTTGGGGCATTATCACAATCTGTACACTTAGCAAACATCACGGCACCAAGTATGCCACAAACACAAGCCCCCCTCTCTGCACCAACTATGACCTACTCCAATACCAATATTTCAAATCAAGCACCTCCACCTCCTCCTCCTTTTTTAGGACCAGCCCAACTGCGGGACCGCAGCCAATGGGCCTACAAGAGACCCTAAATATGACAAAAACAGCAAAAGAAAAACCACAAGTCCTGAACCTTTCGTCATCCATACTCTCGGATATAGACATGAAACTCCTTGAAAAAGGACTATCCTTCACCCCGACTCCTAAATTTGACAAGTTCGAATGGATTAAAGATATCCACCTATTTGCGCGTAAACTAGCGCTACACAAATTCTATAAAAATCGCCAATCTAACCCATCAAACTTGTCTATGAGAGAAAAAGAGGCGATTGAAGCTCTATTTGAATTACAGACTGAAAATGAAACGGGCATTCAACAATTCACAGCTCCAGCATCTTCACTAAGACCAAGATCACTTTTCACCCCTTCCCTAGTGAGTTTTCACAATATTGAGAAATTCATAAATCTAACGTGCAATGAGGTGGAGAAGCTCGAATGTAAAATCACCAAATATAACTCTAACCTTACACATAAGGAACAAGAGTCACTCAAACAACTCTCCAAAAATAAAAATATCGAAATAAAACCCTCAGACAAGGGAGGTAACCTGGTATTAATGGACAAAACCGAATACAGAGAAATGTGCCTGCGACTCCTTGACGACCAATCAACATACCGTATATTGAAAACAGATCCTTCAAAGGATTATAATCTGGAACTTCGGAACATACTGTTAGAAGCAAAGGCCAACCAACTATTAACTGAGACCGAGTTCAAAGCGATCTACAATCCTAATCCTACACTGGCAACCTTCTATGCCTTACCAAAAATCCACAAGCAAAGGACTCCAATCCCAGGCAGACCGATCGTATCAGGAAACAACAATATCACAGAAGGCATAAGCAAATATGTCGACCAAGTATTGGCGCCCTTTGTACAAACTTTACCATCCTATATCAAGGATACAACCGCAACAGTTGTAAAATTACAAGAAATAGAAGTAAATCGAGGAGTAAAAATCGCCAGCCTCGATGTCGAGGCGTTATATACAAGCATTGAACATGAACACGGCCTCAGAGCCGTCAAAACATTCCTCGATAGCAAGGGGAATACCTTTATTCCCCATAATACATTGATCTTACAACTCCTCAAATTTTTGTTAACCCACAATTTTTTCATTTTTGAAAATAAGTTCTACCTGCAAACCAAAGGCACAGCAATGGGCACCAGTTGTGCCCCGACCTATGCCAATCTTTACTTGGGGTGGTGGGAGACCTCCATAGTATTCAATGACACCATGCAAGAATATACCGACAAAATTCTGTTTTGGGGTCGCTACATCGATGATGTCCTGATCTTGTGGGACGGAGATGTAGTGACCTTCAATGAATTTGTGGGAAAATTGAATCTTAACTCCATAGGGTTAAAATTAACCAGCGAGATTCACGAAAATACCATTAACTTTCTAGACCTAACACTGCGGATCGGAGAGAATGGCAACCTCAACACAGAAATATTCCGTAAAGCCACATCAACCAACAGCTTTCTACAATGGAGGAGCTTCCACCCCACTCCCCTTAAAAGAGGTATACCTGTGGGCCAATATCTTCGAGCTAGACGCAATTGTTCAACAGAAGAAGCATTCAACAAAGAATGTGAGACATTATACCAACGTTTCAGAGAAAAAGGCTACCCCAAAAAAGCTCTACATAGAGCCTATCACAAAGCGAAGCACACAGATAGGAACGCCCTCCTTAACAAAAATACCTTTCCAAGCGAAACAACAAAAACCATTCGATGTATAGGCACTTTCGATGCGGCACATTTTAAAATCCGGCAAATCCTGTCACAATATTGGCCCATTTTACAAGCTGATCCCGACCTTAGGGAGGTATTAACCGATACCCCTAGCATCACCTACAGGAGAGGAAAAAACCTGCGTGATTGGCTAGTCCACAGCCACTTTTCAGGAGAAGAACAGAACACCCAAACAACATGGCTTAGGTCTGATATAAAAGGATCATATCCTTGTGGGAGTTGTACCCATTGTAAACATGTTCCCAAAACCAAAACCTTCTGTGACTCTAAAAATGAAAAAACCTACACGATACGCGAATTCATTAACTGCCAGACAAAAGGAATTGTATATGCAGCTAAGTGCCCATGCGGCTTGATGTATATAGGCAAAACCATACAAAAATTTCGGAACCGCATAGGGTCACACCTTAGTAATATCAGAACCAAGACAGATACCAGCATTGCAAGACACATCAACTCACATCACAATGGCGACCCGAAAGGACTCATCTTCTGGGGAATCCAGCAGATCAAGCTGGGTTTACGTAGAGGTGATTTGGACATCAAATTACTACAAGCCGAGGCCCGATGGATCCACAGACTGAGAACACTATCTCCGCAGGGGTTGAATGAAGGTTTCACCTTCACCCCCTTTCTTTAACTACCGAATACTGCAATTACGACACCCAGGGGACTATGTCACACGGGCTCTTTTTAGGTCTAAAGACGGAACGCACAAGGTTACCCTCCAACATTTGCAAGACAAAAACTGGACGTACAGCTTATGTATGGTGAGGAGTACCTTTGATATGGTCACAATTCTACCATTATATTTAGCCTACCCTAACAATTAATGGCCAAAATTAAACCACCGATTCTACAAATACCTATTGACTGGTTCGATACCTCATAGTCAACAAATATGCGCAGCAGTCAAGAGTCTGTGAATTAATATCCATAAATGAAATCTAACCGCAAACTCACTAGCGAGTAACAGAAAAAACTTCACAAAAGCATAGGAATTATATATATCTAACATATATACACATAAGATTCATCTCCTAATAGTTACCGCAGCTTCGCGAAACAACAATCAATGAGAAATAGACAAAGCCCTTGCACATGCGCAGTGTATATTATATGCTACGTTTGACATATACACACTAAGTCCCCAGACATGCGCAATGCGGACTCTGACTTGAGAATTGGTACTCACGCCAAGTCCCAACGCATGCGCAATATACACACTTCAAAGATATCATATCTGAATCTAAGTGGGCAATCATGCGCATAACGGACATGGACTCAAAAAACTAAGTCCCCACGCATGCGCACAAGATATATGGACTCGAAAACTAAGTGGGCGATCATGCGCATAACGGACATGGACTCAAAAACTAAGTCCCCACGCATGCGCACAAGGTACATGGACTCGAAAACTAAGTCCCCACGCATGCGCAACAAAGTAAACGGACCATAGGCGGTACTATAGATACCCGCCACTGTCATTTTTAAACTGCATCCGTATGAACCAATGAGGTAGCAGACCATCACATTAATCAAGTTACTAGACCTGTTCACACCAGCGGATAGGCCTTCCGTCATTTGACCACGGGTGACGCTGAGACAGGAAGGTTTAAAAAGACCTTTTGTCCGGCCGCCCGCCATTGCCAATCCTACTTTGATAACGTCAGGGAGCTGATGAAACTAGTCAGTTAGAAAGGCATGGAATTTTAGATTAGGTGTTACACGTGTCTTTAGTTTGGTTGCCGCTGCAACCGTGATAGGTTGCCATAGACTGGGCAGACTTTAGCATCCATTTGGAAGTCAGGGCCAGGTACTTCAAGGGTGTCCGATCAAGCGGTACATTGGGACAGCTGCCCAACTACGCTTGCTACACGCATACAGGATCGCACCCTGACTTTAGTACTGGCACACTGTATCCTAGGCTGCTATATATACCTAAAGAATACGAGATTGTGATGTGTCCCAATGCATAATGACAATCACAAATCCGCAAACACTCATTTATCAATTTTTCACAAGTTTATTATAATAAACACCGGACTCACCGGATAACTTGCGACATGCATAAGCGGTATAGAGAAAGATCTCAATTTACTCTATAACTCAACTCACAAAGTGATTGACTGCAATTAAATATATCGCATCCAATATCGCAAGTACTAAAAGCCCAGTCTGAATGACACTAATGTGGAGCTATGTAATACGCTCAAAAAATAAGCAAGTTGTACACCTATTTTAAAGTGAGCACTGTAAATACATGTCATACACTGGTGATTTATTTTAAGTTATTTACAAATAAAAGCTAAGTTTTACTGTTGGGGAAATATAGGTATTTTGCCATTGGGCAACAAATTGAAACTTTGATCAATACCTCCCAATAGGTAGGGATCACTACCCCTAACCTGAATTTCATTTCTAGCACATAGCCAAAAAATCGCCCCATTGACTTACATTGGAGTGCAGAAAATGTCATTTTTTCTCGGTCCCTTTAAGAGGTAGGAGTTAAACAAGCTTAGGTCTGCGGTGCCCAGGGGGGACCCCATCCAGCCCACACTGAGTTTCATTCCTACCACCTTAGGAAAAAAAGTCATTATTTTGAGGCTTAGAAGTCATTTCTGCAATTCCCATAGAAAATCAATGGCGTCTCTATTCAATTGTGTGGAGCGCATATCAGGTGGGTTTTCTCTGCCGGCTTAAGAGATACACGTGAAACTAAAGCCGATCCTGGGTGCCTAGGGTGCCTGTCATCCAATCCGCACTGAATTTCATTTCTAGCACATAGCCAAAAAATCGCCCCATTGACTTACATTGGAGTGCAGAAAAGGTCATTTTTTCTCGGTCCCTTTAAGAGGTAGGAGTTAAACAAGCTTAGGTCTGCGGTGCCCAGGGGGGACCCCATCCAGCCCGCACTGAGTTTCATTCCTACCACCTTAGGAAAAAAAGTCATTATTTTGAGGCTTAGAAGTCATTTCTGCAATTCCCATAGAAAATCAACGGCGTCTCTAATTCAATTGTGTGGAGCGCATATCAGGTGGGTTTTCTCTGCCGGCTTAAGAGATACACGTGAAACTAAAGCCGATCCTGGGTGCCTAGGGTGCCTGTCATCCAATCCGCACTGCATTTCATTTCTAGCACATAGCCAAAAAATCGCCCCATTGACTTACATTGGAGTGCAGAAAAGGTCATTTTTTCTCGGTCCCTTTAAGAGGTAGGAGTTAAACAAGCTTAGGTCTGCGGTGCCCAGGGGGGACCCCATCCAGCCCGCACTGAGTTTCATTCCTACCTACCTTAGGAAAAAAAGTCATTATTTTGAGGCTTAGAAGTCATTTCTGCAATTCCCATAGAAAATCAACGGCGTCTCTAATTCAATTGTGTGGAGCGCATATCAGGTGGGTTTTCTCTGCCGGCTTAAGAGATACACGTGAAACTAAAGCCGATCCTGGGTGCCTAGGGTGCCTGTCATCCAATCCGCACTGAATTTCATTTCTAGCACATAGCCAAAAAATCGCCCCTATTGACTTACATTGGAGTGCAGAAAAGGTCATTTTTTCTCGGTCCCTTTAAGAGGTAGGAGTTAAACAAGCTTAGGTCTGCGGTGCCCAGGGGGGACCCCATCCAGCCCGCACTGAGTTTCATTCCTACCACCTTAGGAAAAAAAGTCATTATTTTGAGGCTTAGAAGTCATTTCTGCAATTCCCATAGAAAATCAACGGCGTCTCTAATTCAATTGTGTGGAGCGCATATCAGGTGGGTTTTCTCTGCCGGCTTAAGAGATACACGTGAAACTAAAGCCGATCCTGGGTGCCTAGGGTGCCTGTCATCCAATCCGCACTGAATTTCATTTCTAGCACATAGCCAAAAAATCGCCCCATTGACTTACATTGGAGTGCAGAAAATGTCATTTTTTCTCGGTCCCTTTAAGAGGTAGGAGTTAAACAAGCTTAGGTCTGCGGTGCCCAGGGGGGACCCCATCCAGCCCACACTGAGTTTCATTCCTACCACCTTAGGAAAAAAAGTCATTATTTTGAGGCTTAGAAGTCATTTCTGCAATTCCCATAGAAAATCAACGGCGTCTCTAATTCAATTGTGTGGAGCGCATATCAGGTGGGTTTTCTCTGCCGGCTTAAGAGATACACGTGAAACTAAAGCCGATCCTGGGTGCCTAGGGTGCCTGTCATCCAATCCGCACTGAATTTCATTTCTAGCACATAGCCAAAAAATCGCCCCATTTGACTTACATTGGAGTGCAGAAAAGGTCATTTTTTCTCGGTCCCTTTAAGAGGTAGGAGTTAAACAAGCTTAGGTCTGCGGTGCCCAGGGGGGACCCCATCCAGCCCGCACTGAGTTTCATTCCTACCACCTTAGGAAAAAAAGTCATTATTTTGAGGCTTAGAAGTCATTTCTGCAATTCCCATAGAAAATCAACGGCGTCTCTAATTCAATTGTGTGGAGCGCATATCAGGTGGGTTTTCTCTGCCGGCTTAAGAGATACACGTGAAACTAATGCCAATCCTGGGTGCCTAGGGTGCCTGTCATCCAATCCGCACTGAATTTCATTTCTAGCACATAGCCAAAAAATCGCCCCATTGACTTACATTGGAGTGCAGAAAAGGTCATTTTTTCTCGGTCCCTTTAAGAGGTAGGAGTTAAACAAGCTTAGGTCTGCGGTGCCCAGGGGGGACCCCATCCAGCCCACACTGAGTTTCATTCCTACCACCTTAGGAAAAAAAGTCATTATTTTGAGGCTTAGAAGTCATTTCTGCAATTCCCATAGAAAATCAATGGCGTATCTATTCAATTGTGTGGAGCGCATATCAGGTGGATTTTCTCTGCCGGCTTAAGAGATACACGTGAAACTAAAGCCGATCCTGGGTGCCTAGGGTGCCTGTCATCCAATCCGCACTGAATTTCATTTCTAGCACATAGCCAAAAAATCGCCCCATTGACTTACATTGGAGTGCAGAAAATGTCATTTTTTCTCGGTCCCTTTAAGAGGTAGGAGTTAAACAAGCTTAGGTCTGCGGTGCCCAGGGGGGACCCCATACAGCCCACACTGAGTTTCATTCCTACCACCTTAGGAAAAAAAGTCATTATTTTGAGGCTTAGAAGTCATTTCTGCAATTCCCATAGAAAATCAATGGCGTCTCTATTCAATTTTTGTGGAGCGCATATCAGGTGGATTTTCTCTGCCGCCTTAAGAGATACACGTGAAACTAAAGCCGATCCTGGGTGCCTAGGGTGCCTGTCATCCAATCCGCACTGAATTTCATTTCTAGCACATAGCCAAAAAATCGCCCCATTGACTTACATTGGAGTGCAGAAAAGGTCATTTTTTCTCGGTCCCTTTAAGAGGTAGGAGTTAAACAAGCTTAGGTCTGCGGTGCCCAGGGGGGACCCCATCCAGCCCACACTGAGTTTCATTCCTACCACCTTAGGAAAAAAAGTCATTATTTTGAGGCTTAGAAGTCATTTCTGCAATTCCCATAGAAAATCAATAGCGTCTCTATTCAATTGTGTGGAGCGCATATCAGGTGGATTTTCTCTGCCGCCTTAAGAGATACACGTGAAACTAAAGCCGATCCTGGGTGCCTAGGGTGCCTGTCATCCAATCCGCACTGAATTTCATTTCTAGCACATAGCCAAAAAATCGCCCCATTGACTTACATTGGAGTGCAGAAAAGGTCATTTTTTCTCGGTCCCTTTAAGAGGTAGGAGTTAAACAAGCTTAGGTCTGCGGTGCCCAGGGGGGACCCCATCCAGCCCACACTGAGTTTCATTCCTACCACCTTAGGAAAAAAAGTCATTATTTTGAGGCTTAGAAGTCATTTCTGCAATTCCCATAGAAAATCAATGGCGTCTCTATTCAATTGTGTGGAGCGCATATCAGGTGGATTTTCTCTGCAGGCTTAAGAGATACACGTGAAACTAAAGCCGATCCTGGGTGCCTAGGGTGCCTGTCATCCAATCCGCACTGAATTTCATTTCTAGCACATAGCCAAAAAATCGCCCCATTGACTTACATTGGAGTGCAGAAAAGGTCATTTTTTCTCGGTCCCTTTAAGAGGTAGGAGTTAAACAAGCTTAGGTCTGCGGTGCCCAGGGGGGACCCCATCCAGCCCGCACTGAGTTTCATTCCTACCACCTTAGGAAAAAAAGTCATTATTTTGAGGCTTAGAAGTCATTTCTGCAATTCCCATAGAAAATCAACGGCGTCTCTAATTCAATTGTGTGGAGCGCATATCAGGTGGGTTTTCTCTGCCGGCTTAAGAGATACACGTGAAACTAAAGCCGATCCTGGGTGCCTAGGGTGTCCTGTCATCCAATCCGCACTGAATTTCATTTCTAGCACATAGCCAAAAAATCGCCCCATTGACTTACATTGGAGTGCAGAAAAGGTCATTTTTTCTCGGTCCCTTTAAGAGGTAGGAGTTAAACAAGCTTAGGTCTGCGGTGCCCAGGGGGGACCCCATCCAGCCCACACTGAGTTTCATTCCTACCACCTTAGGAAAAAAAGTCATTATTTTGAGGCTTAGAAGTCATTTCTGCAATTCCCATAGAAAATCAATGGCGTCTCTATTCAATTGTGTGGAGCGCATATCAGGTGGATTTTCTCTGCCGGCTTAAGAGATACACGTGAAACTAAAGCCGATCCTGGGTGCCTAGGGTGCCTGTCATCCAATCCGCACTGAATTTCATTTCTAGCACATAGCCAAAAAATCGCCCCCATTGACTTACATTGGAGTGCAGAAAATGTCATTTTTTTCTCGGTCCCTTTAAGAGGTAGGAGTTAAACAAGCTTAGGTCTGCGGTGCCCAGGGGGGACCCCATCCAGCCCGCACTGAGTTTCATTCCTACCACCTTAGGAAAAAAAGTCATTATTTTGAGGCTTAGAAGTCATTTCTGCAATTCCCATAGAAAATCAACGGCGTCTCTAATTCAATTGTGTGGAGGGCATATCAGGTGGGTTTTCTCTGCCGGCTTAAGAGATACACGTGAAACTAAAGCCGATCCTGGGTGCCTAGGGTGCCTGTCATCCAATCCGCACTGAATTTCATTTCTAGCACATAGCCAAAAAATCGCCCCATTGACTTACATTGGAGTGCAGAAAAGGTCATTTTTTCTCGGTCCCTTTAAGAGGTAGGAGTTAAACAAGCTTAGGTCTGCGGTGCCCAGGGGGGACCCCATCCAGCCCGCACTGAGTTTCATTCCTACCACCTTAGGAAAAAAAGTCATTATTTTGAGGCTTAGAAGTCATTTCTGCAATTCCCATAGAAAATCAACGGCGTCTCTAATTCAATTGTGTGGAGCGCATATCAGGTGGGTTTTCTCTGCCGGCTTAAGAGATACACGTGAAACTAAAGCCGATCCTGGGTGCCTAGGGTGCCTGTCATCCAATCCGCACTGAATTTCATTTCTAGCACATAGCCAAAAAATCGCCCCATTGACTTACATTGGAGTGCAGAAAATGTCATTTTTTCTCGGTCCCTTTAAGAGGTAGGAGTTAAACAAGCTTAGGTCTGCGGTGCCCAGGGGGGACCCCATCCTGCCCGCACTGAGTTTCATTCCAACTACCTTAGGAAAAAAAGTCATTATTTTGAGGCTTAGAAGTCATTTCTGCAATTCCCATAGAAAATCAACGGCGTCTCTAATTCAATTGTGTGGAGGGCATATCAGGTGGGTTTTCTCTGCCGGCTTAAGAGATACACGTGAAACTAAAGCCGATCCTGGGTGCCTAGGGTGCCTGTCATCCAATCCGCACTGAATTTCATTTCTAGCACATAGCCAAAAAATCGCCCTATTGACTTACATTGGAGTGCAGAAAATGTCATTTTTTCTCGGTCCCTTTAAGAGGTAGGAGTTAAACAAGCTTAGGTCTGCGGTGCCCAGGGGGGACCCCATCCAGCCCGCACTGAGTTTCATTCCTACCACCTTAGGAAAAAAAGTCATTATTTTGAGGCTTAGAAGTCATTTCTGCAATTCCCATAGAAAATCAACGGCGTCTCTAATTCAATTGTGTGGAGCGCATATCAGGTGGGTTTTCTCTGCCGGCTTAAGAGATACACGTGAAACTAATGCCAATCCTGGGTGCCTAGGGTGCCTGTCATCCAATCCGCACTGAATTTCATTTCTAGCACATAGCCAAAAAATCGCCCCATTGACTTACATTGGAGTGCAGAAAAGGTCATTTTTTCTCGGTCCCTTTAAGAGGTAGGAGTTAAACAAGCTTAGGTCTGCGGTGCCCAGGGGGGACCCCATCCAGCCCACACTGAGTTTCATTCCTACCACCTTAGGAAAAAAAGTCATTATTTTGAGGCTTAGAAGTCATTTCTGCAATTCCCATAGAAAATCAATGGCGTCACTATTCAATTGTGTGGAGCGCATATCAGGTGGATTTTCTCTGCCGGCTTAAGAGATACACGTGAAACTAAAGCCGATCCTGGGTGCCTAGGGTGCCTGTCATCCAATCCGCACTGAATTTCATTTCTAGCACATAGCCAAAAAATCGCCCCTTTGACTTACATTGGAGTGCAGAAAATGTCATTTTTTCTCGGTCCCTTTAAGAGGTAGGAGTTAAACAAGCTTAGGTCTGCGGTGCCCAGGGGGGACCCCATACAGCCCACACTGAGTTTCATTCCTACCACCTTAGGAAAAAAAGTCATTATTTTGAGGCTTAGAAGTCATTTCTGCAATTCCCATAGAAAATCAATGGCGTCTCTATTCAATTGAGTGGAGCGCATATCAGGTGGATTTTCTCTGCCGCCTTAAGAGATACACGTGAAACTAAAGCCGATCCTGGGTGCCTAGGGTGCCTGTCATCCAATCCGCACTGAATTTCATTTCTAGCACATAGCCAAAAAATCGCCCCATTGACTTACATTGGAGTGCAGAAAAGGTCATTTTTTCTCGGTCCCTTTAAGAGGTAGGAGTTAAACAAGCTTAGGTCTGCGGTGCCCAGGGGGGACCCCATCCAGCCCACACTGAGTTTCATTCCTACCACCTTAGGAAAAAAAGTCATTATTTTGAGGCTTAGAAGTCATTTCTGCAATTCCCATAGAAAATCAATAGCGGGGGGGCGTGGCTTGGCGCGCCGATGATCAGCAGCACGTAGTGTGAGCTCCGTCACCGGCCTCAGCTATATCAAGGTTTTCAGCAAAGATGCCGGAGTCCAAGAAACCTGCAAAGAAGGGGAAGCTTAAGGAAACCTCTGTGAACGAATCGAGCCTGGTTTCAAAGGATTTGAAGCAGGTGAAAAGCATGACAGAGGCTGGAATCAGCAGCGGCCCTGCCGGGGGAATCACGGCGGCCATCTTGAAAAGCTCTACAGCAGAGAAAGAAGCCGACGGTGGGGTAAATATGAATATGCAATCTAATACAGTTGAGCTGACTGGAGGTGGAGGACATGATGCATCTCAACAGATACAGCAGCCAGTTATCGACACTCAGGGACTTCAGTCAGAGCAAAAAGAGGCAGCTGGGCAGAGAGCCGTGACGGCGGCCATCTTAGATTTTAAAGAGACAGCAACTGACTTTACAGTGCAAGTGAATGCATCAGACTTAGGTGCAATACCTAAAGCTGGTACTATTTCTGTTGACTGGTCCCCACAAATGTCTGCCCAAATACAAACTCCACACAGAGACAAAAGAAACAATAAGAACATACAAGGAGACAATAACATAACTAGCTCTGTCTACTCAACTACTGCAATTAAGACAAATAGTTTAGAAAGACAAAATACTAAAGATACTATAAATAATAAGAGTAAAAATAAAGCACAATGTGTTGACAAACCACTCAAACTATCCCAACATAAGAGAGGTATACAAGATTCTGATATGTCTGAGGATTATTTGACTCCAGAGGTTTCTGATGATGAAATTCTACCTCCGAATAAAAAAAAGCTTTTAAAAACACCCAGCAAATTAGACTTGAACAAGTCTTTCTATACAAAAGATATGTCTTCATCAGAGGAATCTTCGGAAACATCACTAGGTTCAGTGTTATTCAAAGAGGATTCAAAAGTCACTGCTCAATCTTTAGAATCGGAAAATGCAGTGAGAATGCTTCAGGGCCACCCAGAGCTGCAAGCTCTAATCACATTATTGCCATCAAAACAAGATTTGGACAATCTTGCGAAAGACTTGAAAGCGTCCTGGCGCAAAGATCTAACAGTGGTACAAAATAAAGTGACGGTTCTGGAGAAAAAATCTATAGAAATAGAAAAAACTCAAACACAACAAGAGGAAAAAATGAGAGATTTGATATATACGACAGAAACATTAAAAATATCTCAAAAAATGCTGATTTCACGACTTGATGATGTTGAAAACAGAAGTCGTAGGAACAATATACGTATTAGAGGCTTACCCGAGGACATCAAACCAGTAGATTTACATGGAGCGGTAACGACACTTTTTAATAAAATATTGGGAAAACCAATAGACACACAGATTCAAATGGACAGAGTCCACAGAGCTTTGGGACCAAGGGGGAAAGATCCGAATAGACCCAGGGACACAATCTGTAGAATTCATTTTTATTCCCAAAAAGAGGAAATAATGAGAAAATCAAGAGAGCATCATAACCTGGTTTTCAATGGAGCTAAAATTCAGTTATTTACTGACCTTTCATTACTGACACTTAGGCAAAGAGCTACTTTGAGACCCCTGATACAAAAACTTCAAGAACTTAACATTCCATATAAATGGGGATATCCGTTCTCATTATCAGTGAGATACGAGGGGAAAACTTGGATCTTAAGAGAGCCTAAAGATTTACCGGAATTTTTAAAGGCACTGAATCTGACAAATCTTTATCTACACGAGTGGTGTGACCTCCACGAAACGATGGTACTACCCCCACCGAGTTATATCACAAGATCCAGGGGTAACGTTCAAGATACAGATGGAAGACCGACCACAACTTCGTTACCACAAAGAGAAAGAAGGCAGCCAAGAAATCATCACTCTGGACCACGTTGAGAATTCTTCACTCCTCCTTACCTGAGTATATAGCAAATTTTCCGTGTTGTGTTTACTTTGTTATATTTCTGAGAAGATAATTACATGTTGAATGTTGGTTTGATATTAGAAGTTTTTATAGATGTTGAAGTCTATTTTTAGCCATAAAAACTTCTAGAGTATACAGTAGCTTTTCTTTGCTGTGTTTATCTTGTTATTATGAGAAGACATTTTTCTGAAGATTGAAGGTTTGATTCATATTACATTGGAAATTTATATAGTCGTAGATGTTTTTTGTCAATCATAGAAAGAAATGTCTACGCTGATTAGGTGTAAGTTGACTTAGTAAAGTAAGAGATATATAGTTAGATGTCATCACATGGTAGCATTATATAAGCAATATTAAGATTGCTCTGAAAAGTAATGTTAGTTATAAGGCGGTAGTATTGAAAGTAAGCTTATCATATGCCTCACAGTTTATAGGTAAAGTTATTTAGATGTTTTATAAGCTAACTCCCCAAATAGTTCATTATTAGTGTAAGAATTTCCGGCATATAATTTTTTATAAGGATTCAGATAGGCCATGACGTTAATGGTTTTGAATAGTTCACCGGCGTAACAACCCATATCCCAGGTAGTTTGTCTTGCTTGCAAGACTTGGTGACAATTGTCACAAATAGTTAAGTGCGTCTAGTACGCTTTTTTCTTTTTTGTTTATTTCTTGTTTTCTGCTTTTTTTTTTTTTTTTTTTTCCTGTATTTTTTGTGTACTTTTCTTTGACAGCTCGAAGAACATAGTAATAGTATTTTTTCAAGGAATCCCCTGTTGACTTAAAACCTTTGGTATTTGTAAGTATCAATAGGAAAACAATGATGGATATTACTTTTGCTTCTCTAAATGTCAATGGTTTCAATAGCCCCGAAAAGCGCTCAAATATTTTATACTCCTTGCAAAAAAAGAATTCTATGGTTATCATGTTGCAGGAAACACATTTTAAGTCTGGCAAAATCCCGGATTTAGGGAAAAATAGATACTTTACGAAATGGTATCATGCCAGTTCAGAGGTTAAAAAGACGAAAGGTGTTTCAGTAGGCTTCAACAAAAACCTTCCAGTGGAAATATTAGATGTTAAAACAGATGTGGAAGCTAGATATATTTTCATCAATTGCGTGATTGCTGAGGAAAAGATTACTATAGCAAATGTTTATGCTCCAAACCATAATCAATCTAGATTTATTGTTGAGACGTTGCAAGTATTACAATCTTTTGCTGATGGGAAAATTGTTTTGGGAGGAGATATTAATTGCCCTCTTAACCCAGTCCTAGACACATCAACAGGTAAAACAATAATAGCACATAAAAATATTAACATTATATTAAATTCTTTGAAAGATATGGATCTAAATGATTCTTGGAGAATATCAAACCCTACAGAGAAAGATTTTACCTTTTACTCACCACCAACGAATACTTATAGTAGATTGGATTATATCTTTGTATCCAGTACTCTATTAGATTCCTTTAAAGACGCCACAATCGGAAATATTATTTTAACGGACCATGCACCAGTATACACTATTTTGTCCCTTCTTCCAAGGAAAAAATGTGCCACAATGTGGAGATTAAATGAAACTTTACTAGAAGATCAAGCTTGTTTAACAGCGTTAATGGAATCATTTGACATTTTTGACCAAGTTCATCAGTCAGACTCTACAGCAGATATATACAAATGGGAAGCTTTTAAAGCTTCGTCTAGAGGATTATTGATTTCTCACGGGGCTAGACTAAAGAGGGACAAGGCAAAAAAATTGAAAGATTTATTAGATAAATTACATAATTTGGAAATTAGTCATAAAAAGTCCTTGAAATCAGAAACATTAGAGGAATTAAAAGAAACCAGATGTAAAGTAAAAGATATCTTACATAATCAATATAAGAAAGTGGTACAACGGTGCGGAAAAAGTTTTTATATCTGGTCTAATAAACCGAGTAGATTTTTAGCGACTGCCCTGAAGAATAAACGAACGACTAATATTATCCCGGTTATTAGAGATGTGAAAGGATCCTTAACGTATAAAACAGAAGAGATCTCTGGCACCTTTAAACATTTTTATGATAATCTTTATCAACTCCCTAAAAATAAGCTACCCAAGGAGTACACATTATCAGCTGATCCTTTAGCTGAATATATTAAGAAAACTAAGCTTCCAGAGATACCTACTGATGAAAGAGATCAATTAGAGAAAGATTTCACGTTAACTGAAGTTAAAGATGTCATTAAAAATTTACCGAACGGAAAATGCCCAGGCCCGGATGGTTTTTCAGCCAAATTTTATAAAAAGTTTATTGATATTGTTTCCCCTTATTTACTTAAAACTTTTAATTCAATATCGGAATCTAGAAAATTTGATCCATCCTTCCTAGCGGCATATATAACGGTGATTCCAAAGGAAGGTAAAGACCCCAAATTATGGAATAATTATAGACCTATATCCCTGTTAAATCTGGATACAAAGATATACTCAAAAATGATTGCAAATAGATTGGTGAGACTGATAGAGCCCCTAATTGATCCAGATCAAGTTGGTTTTGTATTAAATAGAGAGGCGAGAGATAACACCCTTAGAGCCTTTGCTTTGGCCAACTATGCAAAATCTGCAAAAATCAGTTCCGTGTTGCTCGCCTTGGATGCCGAAAAGGCGTTTGATAGGATCGATTGGGGGTTTCTGAAATATACTTTAAGACAGATTGGATTGGGTCCTAATATGATCAGTAAAATAATGGCCCTTTACGATAACCCTTCAGCAAAAATAAAGATCAATGGCACTCTTTCATCTTCAATCAACATTAAGAATGGAACCAGGCAGGGATGCCCACTTTCACCCATGTTATATATATTGTGTATGGAACATTTACTTAACGCAATTCGCAACAACCCAGATATTAAGGGTATTCAAATTGGGAAAAAACATCATGTCTGCTCAGCCTACGCAGACGACCTTCTTTTATTTATTACTAGACCCCACATTTCATTGCCCTCGCTCTTGTCTATTATCAAAGAATTTTCTCAATTTAGCAATTATAAATTGAATTTGAGCAAGAGTGAAGCCCTCACTATCGCCATAACTGAGGAGAATAGGAAAAATTTGGTAAACAATTTCCCATTTAATTGGAAAAGAAATACTTTAAGCTATTTGGGGACACGGATTGCAACCTCACCTGAGACCACAATTAAAGAAAATTTTGACCCCCTAATGAAATCAATTAAAAATGATTTAATGAAATGGGAAAAGAAAGAATTTTCATGGATAGGTAGAATTAATATATTAAAAATGAATATCCTTCCACGTTTATTATATCTATTTCAGGCGGTCCCTGCTATTTTAAAACAGCCATACTTAGCCAGAATGAATGCTACATTAATGAAATTCGTCTGGTTACATAAACCTGCGCGTATAAAAAATAGGATTTTAGCCAGACCAAAATTAGAAGGAGGCCTTGCTTTACCTAATTGTAAGGCATATTATCAAGCGGCCATTTTAAACAGAGTCCTGGATACGTTTAAACATAGGAAAGATAAACTTTGGATACAATTAGAATCAGCTATCACAAACTTTGAACCAGCGGCGATTCTTCTGGTCCCTTTAAGAGGTAGGAGTTAAACAAGCTTAGGTCTGCGGTGCCCAGGGGGGACCCCATCCAGCCCGCACTGAGTTTCATTCCTACCACCTTAGGAAAAAAAGTCATTATTTTGAGGCTTAGAAGTCATTTCTGCAATTCCCATAGAAAATCAACGGCGTCTCTATTCAATTGTGTGGAGCGCATATCAGGTGGGTTTTCTCTGCCGGCTTAAGAGATACACGTGAAACTAAAGCCGATCCTGGGTGCCTAGGGTGCCTGTCATCCAATCCGCACTGAATTTCATTTCTAGCACATAGCCAAAAAATCGCCCCATTGACTTACATTGGAGTGCAGAAAAGGTCATTTTTTCTCGGTCCCTTTAAGAGGTAGGAGTTAAACAAGCTTAGGTCTGCGGTGCCCAGGGGGGACCCCATCCAGCCCGCACTGAGTTTCATTCCTACCACCTTAGGAAAAAAAGTCATTATTTGAGGCTTAGAAGTCATTTCTGCAATTCCCATAGAAAATCAACGGCGTCTCTATTCAATTGTGTGGAGCGCATATCAGGTTTGTTTTCTCTGCCGGCTTAAGAGATACACGTGAAACTAAAGCCGATCCTGGGTGCCTAGGGTGCCTGTCATCCAATCCGCACTGAATTTCATTTCTAGCACATAGCCAAAAAATCGCCCCATTGACTTACATTGGAGTGCAGAAAAGGTCATTTTTTCTCGGTCCCTTTAAGAGGTAGGAGTTAAACAAGCTTAGGTCTGCGGTGCCCAGGGGGGACCCCATCCAGCCCGCACTGAGTTTCATTCCTACCACCTTAGGAAAAAAAGTCATTATTTTGAGGCTTAGAAGTCATTTCTGCAATTCCCATAGAAAATCAACGGCGTCTCTATTCAATTGTGTGGAGCGCATATCAGGTGGGTTTTCTCTGCCGGCTTAAGAGATACACGTGAAACTAAAGCCGATCCTGGGTGCCTAGGGTGCCTGTCATCCAATCCGCACTGAATTTCATTTCTAGCACATAGCCAAAAAATCGCCCCATTGACTTACATTGGAGTGCAGAAAAGGTCATTTTTTCTCGGTCCCTTTAAGAGGTAGGAGTTAAACAAGCTTAGGTCTGCGGTGCCCAGGGGGACCCCATCCAGCCCGCACTGAGTTTCATTCCTACCACCTTAGGAAAAAAAGTCATTATTTTGAGGCTTAGAAGTCATTTCTGCAATTCCCATAGAAAATCAACGGCGTCTCTAATTCTCTGCCGGCTTAAGTGATACACGTGAAACTAAAGCCGATCCTGGGTGCCTAGGGTGCCTGTCATCCAATCCGCACTGAATTTCATTTCTAGCACATAGCCAAAAAATCGCCCCATTGACTTACATTGGAGTGCAGAAAAGGTCATTTTTTCTCGGTCCCTTTAAGAGGTAGGAGTTAAACAAGCTTAGGTCTGCGGTGCCCAGGGGGACCCCATCCAGCCCGCACTGAGTTTCATTCCTACCACCTTAGGAAAAAAAGTCATTATTTTGAGGCTTAGAAGTCATTTCTGCAATTCCCATAGAAAATCAACGGCGTCTCTATTCAATTGTGTGGAGCGCATATCAGGTGGGTTTTCTCTGCCGGCTTAAGAGATACACGTGAAACTAAAGCCGATCCTGGGTGCCTAGGGTGCCTGTCATCCAATCCGCACTGAATTTCATTTCTAGCACATAGCCAAAAAATCGCCCCATTGACTTACATTGGAGTGCAGAAAAGGTCATTTTTTCTCGGTCCCTTTAAGAGGTAGGAGTTAAACAAGCTTAGGTCTGCGGTGCCCAGGGGGGACCCCATCCAGCCCGCACTGAGTTTCATTCCTACCACCTTAGGAAAAAAAGTCATTATTTTGAGGCTTAGAAGTCATTTCTGCAATTCCCATAGAAAATCAACGGCGTCTCTATTCAATTGTGTGGAGCGCATATCAGGTGGGTTTTCTCTGCCGGCTTAAGAGATACACGTGAAACTAAAGCCGATCCTGGGTGCCTAGGGTGCCTGTCATCCAATCCGCACTGAATTTCATTTCTAGCACATAGCCAAAAAATCGCCCCATTGACTTACATTGGAGTGCAGAAAAGGTCATTTTTTCTCGGTCCCTTTAAGAGGTAGGAGTTAAACAAGCTTAGGTCTGCGGTGCCCAGGGGGGACCCCATCCAGCCCGCACTGAGTTTCATTCCTACCACCTTAGGAAAAAAAGTCATTATTTTGAGGCTTAGAAGTCATTTCTGCAATTCCCATAGAAAATCAACGGCGTCTCTATTCAATTGTGTGGAGCGCATATCAGGTGGGTTTTCTCTGCCGGCTTAAGAGATACACGTGAAACTAAAGCCGATCCTGGGTGCCTAGGGTGCCTGTCATCCAATCCGCACTGAATTTCATTTCTAGCACATAGCCAAAAAATCGCCCCATTGACTTACATTGGAGTGCAGAAAAGGTCATTTTTTCTCGGTCCCTTTAAGAGGTAGGAGTTAAACAAGCTTAGGTCTGCGGTGCCCAGGGGGGACCCCATCCAGCCCGCACTGAGTTTCATTCCTACCACCTTAGGAAAAAAAGTCATTATTTTGAGGCTTAGAAGTCATTTCTGCAATTCCCATAGAAAATCAACGGCGTCTCTATTCAATTGTGTGGAGCGCATATCAGGTGGGTTTTCTCTGCCGGCTTAAGAGATACACGTGAAACTAAAGCCGATCCTGGGTGCCTAGGGTGCCTGTCATCCAATCCGCACTGAATTTCATTTCTAGCACATAGCCAAAAAATCGCCCCATTGACTTACATTGGAGTGCAGAAAAGGTCATTTTTTCTCGGTCCCTTTAAGAGGTAGGAGTTAAACAAGCTTAGGTCTGCGGTGCCCAGGGGGGACCCCATCCAGCCCGCACTGAGTTTCATTCCTACCACCTTAGGAAAAAAAGTCATTATTTTGAGGCTTAGAAGTCATTTCTGCAATTCCCATAGAAAATCAACGGCGTCTCTATTCAATTGTGTGGAGCGCATATCAGGTGGGTTTTCTCTGCCGGCTTAAGAGATACACGTGAAACTAAAGCCGATCCTGGGTGCCTAGGGTGCCTGTCATCCAATCCGCACTGAATTTCATTTCTAGCACATAGCCAAAAAATCGCCCCATTGACTTACATTGGAGTGCAGAAAAGGTCATTTTTTCTCGGTCCCTTTAAGAGGTAGGAGTTAAACAAGCTTAGGTCTGCGGTGCCCAGGGGGGACCCCATCCAGCCCGCACTGAGTTTCATTCCTACCACCTTAGGAAAAAAAGTCATTATTTTGAGGCTTAGAAGTCATTTCTGCAATTCCCATAGAAAATCAACGGCGTCTCTATTCAATTGTGTGGAGCGCATATCAGGTGGGTTTTCTCTGCCGGCTTAAGAGATACACGTGAAACTAAAGCCGATCCTGGGTGCCTAGGGTGCCTGTCATCCAATCCGCACTGAATTTCATTTCTAGCACATAGCCAAAAAATCGCCCCATTGACTTACATTGGAGTGCAGAAAAGGTCATTTTTTCTCGGTCCCTTTAAGAGGTAGGAGTTAAACAAGCTTAGGTCTGCGGTGCCCAGGGGGGACCCCATCCAGCCCGCACTGAGTTTCATTCCTACCACCTTAGGAAAAAAAGTCATTATTTTGAGGCTTAGAAGTCATTTCTGCAATTCCCATAGAAAATCAACGGCGTCTCTATTCAATTGTGTGGAGCGCATATCAGGTGGGTTTTCTCTGCCGGCTTAAGAGATACACGTGAAACTAAAGCCGATCCTGGGTGCCTAGGGTGCCTGTCATCCAATCCGCACTGAATTTCATTTCTAGCACATAGCCAAAAAATCGCCCCATTGACTTACATTGGAGTGCAGAAAAGGTCATTTTTTCTCGGTCCCTTTAAGAGGTAGGAGTTAAACAAGCTTAGGTCTGCGGTGCCCAGGGGGGACCCCATCCAGCCCGCACTGAGTTTCATTCCTACCACCTTAGGAAAAAAAGTCATTATTTTGAGGCTTAGAAGTCATTTCTGCAATTCCCATAGAAAATCAACGGCGTCTCTATTCAATTGTGTGGAGCGCATATCAGGTGGGTTTTCTCTGCCGGCTTAAGAGATACACGTGAAACTAAAGCCGATCCTGGGTGCCTAGGGTGCCTGTCATCCAATCCGCACTGAATTTCATTTCTAGCACATAGCCAAAAAATCGCCCCATTGACTTACATTGGAGTGCAGAAAAGGTCATTTTTTCTCGGTCCCTTTAAGAGGTAGGAGTTAAACAAGCTTAGGTCTGCGGTGCCCAGGGGGGACCCCATCCAGCCCGCACTGAGTTTCATTCCTACCACCTTAGGAAAAAAAGTCATTATTTTGAGGCTTAGAAGTCATTTCTGCAATTCCCATAGAAAATCAACGGCGTCTCTATTCAATTGTGTGGAGCGCATATCAGGTGGGTTTTCTCTGCCGGCTTAAGAGATACACGTGAAACTAAAGCCGATCCTGGGTGCCTAGGGTGCCTGTCATCCAATCCGCACTGAATTTCATTTCTAGCACATAGCCAAAAAATCGCCCCATTGACTTACATTGGAGTGCAGAAAAGGTCATTTTTTCTCGGTCCCTTTAAGAGGTAGGAGTTAAACAAGCTTAGGTCTGCGGTGCCCAGGGGGGACCCCATCCAGCCCGCACTGAGTTTCATTCCTACCACCTTAGGAAAAAAAGTCATTATTTTGAGGCTTAGAAGTCATTTCTGCAATTCCCATAGAAAATCAACGGCGTCTCTATTCAATTGTGTGGAGCGCATATCAGGTGGGTTTTCTCTGCCGGCTTAAGAGATACACGTGAAACTAAAGCCGATCCTGGGTGCCTAGGGTGCCTGTCATCCAATCCGCACTGAATTTCATTTCTAGCACATAGCCAAAAAATCGCCCCATTGACTTACATTGGAGTGCAGAAAAGGTCATTTTTTCTCGGTCCCTTTAAGAGGTAGGAGTTAAACAAGCTTAGGTCTGCGGTGCCCAGGGGGGACCCCATCCAGCCCGCACTGAGTTTCATTCCTACCACCTTAGGAAAAAAAGTCATTATTTTGAGGCTTAGAAGTCATTTCTGCAATTCCCATAGAAAATCAACGGCGTCTCTATTCAATTGTGTGGAGCGCATATCAGGTGGGTTTTCTCTGCCGGCTTAAGAGATACACGTGAAACTAAAGCCGATCCTGGGTGCCTAGGGTGCCTGTCATCCAATCCGCACTGAATTTCATTTCTAGCACATAGCCAAAAAATCGCCCCATTGACTTACATTGGAGTGCAGAAAAGGTCATTTTTTCTCGGTCCCTTTAAGAGGTAGGAGTTAAACAAGCTTAGGTCTGCGGTGCCCAGGGGGGACCCCATCCAGCCCGCACTGAGTTTCATTCCTACCACCTTAGGAAAAAAAGTCATTATTTTGAGGCTTAGAAGTCATTTCTGCAATTCCCATAGAAAATCAACGGCGTCTCTATTCAATTGTGTGGAGCGCATATCAGGTGGGTTTTCTCTGCCGGCTTAAGAGATACACGTGAAACTAAAGCCGATCCTGGGTGCCTAGGGTGCCTGTCATCCAATCCGCACTGAATTTCATTTCTAGCACATAGCCAAAAAATCGCCCCATTGACTTACATTGGAGTGCAGAAAAGGTCATTTTTTCTCGGTCCCTTTAAGAGGTAGGAGTTAAACAAGCTTAGGTCTGCGGTGCCCAGGGGGGACCCCATCCAGCCCGCACTGAGTTTCATTCCTACCACCTTAGGAAAAAAAGTCATTATTTTGAGGCTTAGAAGTCATTTCTGCAATTCCCATAGAAAATCAACGGCGTCTCTATTCAATTGTGTGGAGCGCATATCAGGTGGGTTTTCTCTGCCGGCTTAAGAGATACACGTGAAACTAAAGCCGATCCTGGGTGCCTAGGGTGCCTGTCATCCAATCCGCACTGAATTTCATTTCTAGCACATAGCCAAAAAATCGCCCCATTGACTTACATTGGAGTGCAGAAAAGGTCATTTTTTCTCGGTCCCTTTAAGAGGTAGGAGTTAAACAAGCTTAGGTCTGCGGTGCCCAGGGGGGACCCCATCCAGCCCGCACTGAGTTTCATTCCTACCACCTTAGGAAAAAAAGTCATTATTTTGAGGCTTAGAAGTCATTTCTGCAATTCCCATAGAAAATCAACGGCGTCTCTATTCAATTGTGTGGAGCGCATATCAGGTGGGTTTTCTCTGCCGGCTTAAGAGATACACGTGAAACTAAAGCCGATCCTGGGTGCCTAGGGTGCCTGTCATCCAATCCGCACTGAATTTCATTTCTAGCACATAGCCAAAAAATCGCCCCATTGACTTACATTGGAGTGCAGAAAAGGTCATTTTTTCTCGGTCCCTTTAAGAGGTAGGAGTTAAACAAGCTTAGGTCTGCGGTGCCCAGGGGGGACCCCATCCAGCCCGCACTGAGTTTCATTCCTACCACCTTAGGAAAAAAAGTCATTATTTTGAGGCTTAGAAGTCATTTCTGCAATTCCCATAGAAAATCAACGGCGTCTCTATTCAATTGTGTGGAGCGCATATCAGGTGGGTTTTCTCTGCCGGCTTAAGAGATACACGTGAAACTAAAGCCGATCCTGGGTGCCTAGGGTGCCTGTCATCCAATCCGCACTGAATTTCATTTCTAGCACATAGCCAAAAAATCGCCCCATTGACTTACATTGGAGTGCAGAAAAGGTCATTTTTTCTCGGTCCCTTTAAGAGGTAGGAGTTAAACAAGCTTAGGTCTGCGGTGCCCAGGGGGGACCCCATCCAGCCCGCACTGAGTTTCATTCCTACCACCTTAGGAAAAAAAGTCATTATTTTGAGGCTTAGAAGTCATTTCTGCAATTCCCATAGAAAATCAACGGCGTCTCTATTCAATTGTGTGGAGCGCATATCAGGTGGGTTTTCTCTGCCGGCTTAAGAGATACACGTGAAACTAAAGCCGATCCTGGGTGCCTAGGGTGCCTGTCATCCAATCCGCACTGAATTTCATTTCTAGCACATAGCCAAAAAATCGCCCCATTGACTTACATTGGAGTGCAGAAAAGGTCATTTTTTCTCGGTCCCTTTAAGAGGTAGGAGTTAAACAAGCTTAGGTCTGCGGTGCCCAGGGGGGACCCCATCCAGCCCGCACTGAGTTTCATTCCTACCACCTTAGGAAAAAAAGTCATTATTTTGAGGCTTAGAAGTCATTTCTGCAATTCCCATAGAAAATCAACGGCGTCTCTATTCAATTGTGTGGAGCGCATATCAGGTGGGTTTTCTCTGCCGGCTTAAGAGATACACGTGAAACTAAAGCCGATCCTGGGTGCCTAGGGTGCCTGTCATCCAATCCGCACTGAATTTCATTTCTAGCACATAGCCAAAAAATCGCCCCATTGACTTACATTGGAGTGCAGAAAAGGTCATTTTTTCTCGGTCCCTTTAAGAGGTAGGAGTTAAACAAGCTTAGGTCTGCGGTGCCCAGGGGGGACCCCATCCAGCCCGCACTGAGTTTCATTCCTACCACCTTAGGAAAAAAAGTCATTATTTTGAGGCTTAGAAGTCATTTCTGCAATTCCCATAGAAAATCAACGGCGTCTCTATTCAATTGTGTGGAGCGCATATCAGGTGGGTTTTCTCTGCCGGCTTAAGAGATACACGTGAAACTAAAGCCGATCCTGGGTGCCTAGGGTGCCTGTCATCCAATCCGCACTGAATTTCATTTCTAGCACATAGCCAAAAAATCGCCCCATTGACTTACATTGGAGTGCAGAAAAGGTCATTTTTTCTCGGTCCCTTTAAGAGGTAGGAGTTAAACAAGCTTAGGTCTGCGGTGCCCAGGGGGGACCCCATCCAGCCCGCACTGAGTTTCATTCCTACCACCTTAGGAAAAAAAGTCATTATTTTGAGGCTTAGAAGTCATTTCTGCAATTCCCATAGAAAATCAACGGCGTCTCTATTCAATTGTGTGGAGCGCATATCAGGTGGGTTTTCTCTGCCGGCTTAAGAGATACACGTGAAACTAAAGCCGATCCTGGGTGCCTAGGGTGCCTGTCATCCAATCCGCACTGAATTTCATTTCTAGCACATAGCCAAAAAATCGCCCCATTGACTTACATTGGAGTGCAGAAAAGGTCATTTTTTCTCGGTCCCTTTAAGAGGTAGGAGTTAAACAAGCTTAGGTCTGCGGTGCCCAGGGGGGACCCCATCCAGCCCGCACTGAGTTTCATTCCTACCACCTTAGGAAAAAAAGTCATTATTTTGAGGCTTAGAAGTCATTTCTGCAATTCCCATAGAAAATCAACGGCGTCTCTATTCAATTGTGTGGAGCGCATATCAGGTGGGTTTTCTCTGCCGGCTTAAGAGATACACGTGAAACTAAAGCCGATCCTGGGTGCCTAGGGTGCCTGTCATCCAATCCGCACTGAATTTCATTTCTAGCACATAGCCAAAAAATCGCCCCATTGACTTACATTGGAGTGCAGAAAAGGTCATTTTTTCTCGGTCCCTTTAAGAGGTAGGAGTTAAACAAGCTTAGGTCTGCGGTGCCCAGGGGGGACCCCATCCAGCCCGCACTGAGTTTCATTCCTACCACCTTAGGAAAAAAAGTCATTATTTTGAGGCTTAGAAGTCATTTCTGCAATTCCCATAGAAAATCAACGGCGTCTCTATTCAATTGTGTGGAGCGCATATCAGGTGGGTTTTCTCTGCCGGCTTAAGAGATACACGTGAAACTAAAGCCGATCCTGGGTGCCTAGGGTGCCTGTCATCCAATCCGCACTGAATTTCATTTCTAGCACATAGCCAAAAAATCGCCCCATTGACTTACATTGGAGTGCAGAAAAGGTCATTTTTTCTCGGTCCCTTTAAGAGGTAGGAGTTAAACAAGCTTAGGTCTGCGGTGCCCAGGGGGGACCCCATCCAGCCCGCACTGAGTTTCATTCCTACCACCTTAGGAAAAAAAGTCATTATTTTGAGGCTTAGAAGTCATTTCTGCAATTCCCATAGAAAATCAACGGCGTCTCTATTCAATTGTGTGGAGCGCATATCAGGTGGGTTTTCTCTGCCGGCTTAAGAGATACACGTGAAACTAAAGCCGATCCTGGGTGCCTAGGGTGCCTGTCATCCAATCCGCACTGAATTTCATTTCTAGCACATAGCCAAAAAATCGCCCCATTGACTTACATTGGAGTGCAGAAAAGGTCATTTTTTCTCGGTCCCTTTAAGAGGTAGGAGTTAAACAAGCTTAGGTCTGCGGTGCCCAGGGGGGACCCCATCCAGCCCGCACTGAGTTTCATTCCTACCACCTTAGGAAAAAAAGTCATTATTTTGAGGCTTAGAAGTCATTTCTGCAATTCCCATAGAAAATCAACGGCGTCTCTATTCAATTGTGTGGAGCGCATATCAGGTGGGTTTTCTCTGCCGGCTTAAGAGATACACGTGAAACTAAAGCCGATCCTGGGTGCCTAGGGTGCCTGTCATCCAATCCGCACTGAATTTCATTTCTAGCACATAGCCAAAAAATCGCCCCATTGACTTACATTGGAGTGCAGAAAAGGTCATTTTTTCTCGGTCCCTTTAAGAGGTAGGAGTTAAACAAGCTTAGGTCTGCGGTGCCCAGGGGGGACCCCATCCAGCCCGCACTGAGTTTCATTCCTACCACCTTAGGAAAAAAAGTCATTATTTTGAGGCTTAGAAGTCATTTCTGCAATTCCCATAGAAAATCAACGGCGTCTCTATTCAATTGTGTGGAGCGCATATCAGGTGGGTTTTCTCTGCCGGCTTAAGAGATACACGTGAAACTAAAGCCGATCCTGGGTGCCTAGGGTGCCTGTCATCCAATCCGCACTGAATTTCATTTCTAGCACATAGCCAAAAAATCGCCCCATTGACTTACATTGGAGTGCAGAAAAGGTCATTTTTTCTCGGTCCCTTTAAGAGGTAGGAGTTAAACAAGCTTAGGTCTGCGGTGCCCAGGGGGGACCCCATCCAGCCCGCACTGAGTTTCATTCCTACCACCTTAGGAAAAAAAGTCATTATTTTGAGGCTTAGAAGTCATTTCTGCAATTCCCATAGAAAATCAACGGCGTCTCTATTCAATTGTGTGGAGCGCATATCAGGTGGGTTTTCTCTGCCGGCTTAAGAGATACACGTGAAACTAAAGCCGATCCTGGGTGCCTAGGGTGCCTGTCATCCAATCCGCACTGAATTTCATTTCTAGCACATAGCCAAAAAATCGCCCCATTGACTTACATTGGAGTGCAGAAAAGGTCATTTTTTCTCGGTCCCTTTAAGAGGTAGGAGTTAAACAAGCTTAGGTCTGCGGTGCCCAGGGGGGACCCCATCCAGCCCGCACTGAGTTTCATTCCTACCACCTTAGGAAAAAAAGTCATTATTTTGAGGCTTAGAAGTCATTTCTGCAATTCCCATAGAAAATCAACGGCGTCTCTATTCAATTGTGTGGAGCGCATATCAGGTGGGTTTTCTCTGCCGGCTTAAGAGATACACGTGAAACTAAAGCCGATCCTGGGTGCCTAGGGTGCCTGTCATCCAATCCGCACTGAATTTCATTTCTAGCACATAGCCAAAAAATCGCCCCATTGACTTACATTGGAGTGCAGAAAAGGTCATTTTTTCTCGGTCCCTTTAAGAGGTAGGAGTTAAACAAGCTTAGGTCTGCGGTGCCCAGGGGGGACCCCATCCAGCCCGCACTGAGTTTCATTCCTACCACCTTAGGAAAAAAAGTCATTATTTTGAGGCTTAGAAGTCATTTCTGCAATTCCCATAGAAAATCAACGGCGTCTCTATTCAATTGTGTGGAGCGCATATCAGGTGGGTTTTCTCTGCCGGCTTAAGAGATACACGTGAAACTAAAGCCGATCCTGGGTGCCTAGGGTGCCTGTCATCCAATCCGCACTGAATTTCATTTCTAGCACATAGCCAAAAAATCGCCCCATTGACTTACATTGGAGTGCAGAAAAGGTCATTTTTTCTCGGTCCCTTTAAGAGGTAGGAGTTAAACAAGCTTAGGTCTGCGGTGCCCAGGGGGGACCCCATCCAGCCCGCACTGAGTTTCATTCCTACCACCTTAGGAAAAAAAGTCATTATTTTGAGGCTTAGAAGTCATTTCTGCAATTCCCATAGAAAATCAACGGCGTCTCTATTCAATTGTGTGGAGCGCATATCAGGTGGGTTTTCTCTGCC
This sequence comes from Dendropsophus ebraccatus, assembly GCF_027789765.1. NCBI lineage: Eukaryota > Metazoa > Chordata > Amphibia > Anura > Hylidae > Dendropsophus > Dendropsophus ebraccatus. The sequence continues at coordinate 9,025 of NW_027210180.1, read as the reverse complement.
GGCTTAAGAGATACACGTGAAACTAAAGCCGATCCTGGGTGCCTAGGGTGCCTGTCATCCAATCCGCACTGAATTTCATTTCTAGCACATAGCCAAAAAATCGCCCCATTGACTTACATTGGAGTGCAGAAAAGGTCATTTTTTCTCGGTCCCTTTAAGAGGTAGGAGTTAAACAAGCTTAGGTCTGCGGTGCCCAGGGGGGACCCCATCCAGCCCGCACTGAGTTTCATTCCTACCACCTTAGGAAAAAAAGTCATTATTTTGAGGCTTAGAAGTCATTTCTGCAATTCCCATAGAAAATCAACGGCGTCTCTATTCAATTGTGTGGAGCGCATATCAGGTGGGTTTTCTCTGCCGGCTTAAGAGATACACGTGAAACTAAAGCCGATCCTGGGTGCCTAGGGTGCCTGTCATCCAATCCGCACTGAATTTCATTTCTAGCACATAGCCAAAAAATCGCCCCATTGACTTACATTGGAGTGCAGAAAAGGTCATTTTTTCTCGGTCCCTTTAAGAGGTAGGAGTTAAACAAGCTTAGGTCTGCGGTGCCCAGGGGGGACCCCATCCAGCCCGCACTGAGTTTCATTCCTACCACCTTAGGAAAAAAAGTCATTATTTTGAGGCTTAGAAGTCATTTCTGCAATTCCCATAGAAAATCAACGGCGTCTCTATTCAATTGTGTGGAGCGCATATCAGGTGGGTTTTCTCTGCCGGCTTAAGAGATACACGTGAAACTAAAGCCGATCCTGGGTGCCTAGGGTGCCTGTCATCCAATCCGCACTGAATTTCATTTCTAGCACATAGCCAAAAAATCGCCCCATTGACTTACATTGGAGTGCAGAAAAGGTCATTTTTTCTCGGTCCCTTTAAGAGGTAGGAGTTAAACAAGCTTAGGTCTGCGGTGCCCAGGGGGGACCCCATCCAGCCCGCACTGAGTTTCATTCCTACCACCTTAGGAAAAAAAGTCATTATTTTGAGGCTTAGAAGTCATTTCTGCAATTCCCATAGAAAATCAACGGCGTCTCTATTCAATTGTGTGGAGCGCATATCAGGTGGGTTTTCTCTGCCGGCTTAAGAGATACACGTGAAACTAAAGCCGATCCTGGGTGCCTAGGGTGCCTGTCATCCAATCCGCACTGAATTTCATTTCTAGCACATAGCCAAAAAATCGCCCCATTGACTTACATTGGAGTGCAGAAAAGGTCATTTTTTCTCGGTCCCTTTAAGAGGTAGGAGTTAAACAAGCTTAGGTCTGCGGTGCCCAGGGGGGACCCCATCCAGCCCGCACTGAGTTTCATTCCTACCACCTTAGGAAAAAAAGTCATTATTTTGAGGCTTAGAAGTCATTTCTGCAATTCCCATAGAAAATCAACGGCGTCTCTATTCAATTGTGTGGAGCGCATATCAGGTGGGTTTTCTCTGCCGGCTTAAGAGATACACGTGAAACTAAAGCCGATCCTGGGTGCCTAGGGTGCCTGTCATCCAATCCGCACTGAATTTCATTTCTAGCACATAGCCAAAAAATCGCCCCATTGACTTACATTGGAGTGCAGAAAAGGTCATTTTTTCTCGGTCCCTTTAAGAGGTAGGAGTTAAACAAGCTTAGGTCTGCGGTGCCCAGGGGGGACCCCATCCAGCCCGCACTGAGTTTCATTCCTACCACCTTAGGAAAAAAAGTCATTATTTTGAGGCTTAGAAGTCATTTCTGCAATTCCCATAGAAAATCAACGGCGTCTCTATTCAATTGTGTGGAGCGCATATCAGGTGGGTTTTCTCTGCCGGCTTAAGAGATACACGTGAAACTAAAGCCGATCCTGGGTGCCTAGGGTGCCTGTCATCCAATCCGCACTGAATTTCATTTCTAGCACATAGCCAAAAAATCGCCCCATTGACTTACATTGGAGTGCAGAAAAGGTCATTTTTTCTCGGTCCCTTTAAGAGGTAGGAGTTAAACAAGCTTAGGTCTGCGGTGCCCAGGGGGGACCCCATCCAGCCCGCACTGAGTTTCATTCCTACCACCTTAGGAAAAAAAGTCATTATTTTGAGGCTTAGAAGTCATTTCTGCAATTCCCATAGAAAATCAACGGCGTCTCTATTCAATTGTGTGGAGCGCATATCAGGTGGGTTTTCTCTGCCGGCTTAAGAGATACACGTGAAACTAAAGCCGATCCTGGGTGCCTAGGGTGCCTGTCATCCAATCCGCACTGAATTTCATTTCTAGCACATAGCCAAAAAATCGCCCCATTGACTTACATTGGAGTGCAGAAAAGGTCATTTTTTCTCGGTCCCTTTAAGAGGTAGGAGTTAAACAAGCTTAGGTCTGCGGTGCCCAGGGGGGACCCCATCCAGCCCGCACTGAGTTTCATTCCTACCACCTTAGGAAAAAAAGTCATTATTTTGAGGCTTAGAAGTCATTTCTGCAATTCCCATAGAAAATCAACGGCGTCTCTATTCAATTGTGTGGAGCGCATATCAGGTGGGTTTTCTCTGCCGGCTTAAGAGATACACGTGAAACTAAAGCCGATCCTGGGTGCCTAGGGTGCCTGTCATCCAATCCGCACTGAATTTCATTTCTAGCACATAGCCAAAAAATCGCCCCATTGACTTACATTGGAGTGCAGAAAAGGTCATTTTTTCTCGGTCCCTTTAAGAGGTAGGAGTTAAACAAGCTTAGGTCTGCGGTGCCCAGGGGGGACCCCATCCAGCCCGCACTGAGTTTCATTCCTACCACCTTAGGAAAAAAAGTCATTATTTTGAGGCTTAGAAGTCATTTCTGCAATTCCCATAGAAAATCAACGGCGTCTCTATTCAATTGTGTGGAGCGCATATCAGGTGGGTTTTCTCTGCCGGCTTAAGAGATACACGTGAAACTAAAGCCGATCCTGGGTGCCTAGGGTGCCTGTCATCCAATCCGCACTGAATTTCATTTCTAGCACATAGCCAAAAAATCGCCCCATTGACTTACATTGGAGTGCAGAAAAGGTCATTTTTTCTCGGTCCCTTTAAGAGGTAGGAGTTAAACAAGCTTAGGTCTGCGGTGCCCAGGGGGGACCCCATCCAGCCCGCACTGAGTTTCATTCCTACCACCTTAGGAAAAAAAGTCATTATTTTGAGGCTTAGAAGTCATTTCTGCAATTCCCATAGAAAATCAACGGCGTCTCTATTCAATTGTGTGGAGCGCATATCAGGTGGGTTTTCTCTGCCGGCTTAAGAGATACACGTGAAACTAAAGCCGATCCTGGGTGCCTAGGGTGCCTGTCATCCAATCCGCACTGAATTTCATTTCTAGCACATAGCCAAAAAATCGCCCCATTGACTTACATTGGAGTGCAGAAAAGGTCATTTTTTCTCGGTCCCTTTAAGAGGTAGGAGTTAAACAAGCTTAGGTCTGCGGTGCCCAGGGGGGACCCCATCCAGCCCGCACTGAGTTTCATTCCTACCACCTTAGGAAAAAAAGTCATTATTTTGAGGCTTAGAAGTCATTTCTGCAATTCCCATAGAAAATCAACGGCGTCTCTATTCAATTGTGTGGAGCGCATATCAGGTGGGTTTTCTCTGCCGGCTTAAGAGATACACGTGAAACTAAAGCCGATCCTGGGTGCCTAGGGTGCCTGTCATCCAATCCGCACTGAATTTCATTTCTAGCACATAGCCAAAAAATCGCCCCATTGACTTACATTGGAGTGCAGAAAAGGTCATTTTTTCTCGGTCCCTTTAAGAGGTAGGAGTTAAACAAGCTTAGGTCTGCGGTGCCCAGGGGGGACCCCATCCAGCCCGCACTGAGTTTCATTCCTACCACCTTAGGAAAAAAAGTCATTATTTTGAGGCTTAGAAGTCATTTCTGCAATTCCCATAGAAAATCAACGGCGTCTCTATTCAATTGTGTGGAGCGCATATCAGGTGGGTTTTCTCTGCCGGCTTAAGAGATACACGTGAAACTAAAGCCGATCCTGGGTGCCTAGGGTGCCTGTCATCCAATCCGCACTGAATTTCATTTCTAGCACATAGCCAAAAAATCGCCCCATTGACTTACATTGGAGTGCAGAAAAGGTCATTTTTTCTCGGTCCCTTTAAGAGGTAGGAGTTAAACAAGCTTAGGTCTGCGGTGCCCAGGGGGGACCCCATCCAGCCCGCACTGAGTTTCATTCCTACCACCTTAGGAAAAAAAGTCATTATTTTGAGGCTTAGAAGTCATTTCTGCAATTCCCATAGAAAATCAACGGCGTCTCTATTCAATTGTGTGGAGCGCATATCAGGTGGGTTTTCTCTGCCGGCTTAAGAGATACACGTGAAACTAAAGCCGATCCTGGGTGCCTAGGGTGCCTGTCATCCAATCCGCACTGAATTTCATTTCTAGCACATAGCCAAAAAATCGCCCCATTGACTTACATTGGAGTGCAGAAAAGGTCATTTTTTCTCGGTCCCTTTAAGAGGTAGGAGTTAAACAAGCTTAGGTCTGCGGTGCCCAGGGGGGACCCCATCCAGCCCGCACTGAGTTTCATTCCTACCACCTTAGGAAAAAAAGTCATTATTTTGAGGCTTAGAAGTCATTTCTGCAATTCCCATAGAAAATCAACGGCGTCTCTATTCAATTGTGTGGAGCGCATATCAGGTGGGTTTTCTCTGCCGGCTTAAGAGATACACGTGAAACTAAAGCCGATCCTGGGTGCCTAGGGTGCCTGTCATCCAATCCGCACTGAATTTCATTTCTAGCACATAGCCAAAAAATCGCCCCATTGACTTACATTGGAGTGCAGAAAAGGTCATTTTTTCTCGGTCCCTTTAAGAGGTAGGAGTTAAACAAGCTTAGGTCTGCGGTGCCCAGGGGGGACCCCATCCAGCCCGCACTGAGTTTCATTCCTACCACCTTAGGAAAAAAAGTCATTATTTTGAGGCTTAGAAGTCATTTCTGCAATTCCCATAGAAAATCAACGGCGTCTCTATTCAATTGTGTGGAGCGCATATCAGGTGGGTTTTCTCTGCCGGCTTAAGAGATACACGTGAAACTAAAGCCGATCCTGGGTGCCTAGGGTGCCTGTCATCCAATCCGCACTGAATTTCATTTCTAGCACATAGCCAAAAAATCGCCCCATTGACTTACATTGGAGTGCAGAAAAGGTCATTTTTTCTCGGTCCCTTTAAGAGGTAGGAGTTAAACAAGCTTAGGTCTGCGGTGCCCAGGGGGGACCCCATCCAGCCCGCACTGAGTTTCATTCCTACCACCTTAGGAAAAAAAGTCATTATTTTGAGGCTTAGAAGTCATTTCTGCAATTCCCATAGAAAATCAACGGCGTCTCTATTCAATTGTGTGGAGCGCATATCAGGTGGGTTTTCTCTGCCGGCTTAAGAGATACACGTGAAACTAAAGCCGATCCTGGGTGCCTAGGGTGCCTGTCATCCAATCCGCACTGAATTTCATTTCTAGCACATAGCCAAAAAATCGCCCCATTGACTTACATTGGAGTGCAGAAAAGGTCATTTTTTCTCGGTCCCTTTAAGAGGTAGGAGTTAAACAAGCTTAGGTCTGCGGTGCCCAGGGGGGACCCCATCCAGCCCGCACTGAGTTTCATTCCTACCACCTTAGGAAAAAAAGTCATTATTTTGAGGCTTAGAAGTCATTTCTGCAATTCCCATAGAAAATCAACGGCGTCTCTATTCAATTGTGTGGAGCGCATATCAGGTGGGTTTTCTCTGCCGGCTTAAGAGATACACGTGAAACTAAAGCCGATCCTGGGTGCCTAGGGTGCCTGTCATCCAATCCGCACTGAATTTCATTTCTAGCACATAGCCAAAAAATCGCCCCATTGACTTACATTGGAGTGCAGAAAAGGTCATTTTTTCTCGGTCCCTTTAAGAGGTAGGAGTTAAACAAGCTTAGGTCTGCGGTGCCCAGGGGGGACCCCATCCAGCCCGCACTGAGTTTCATTCCTACCACCTTAGGAAAAAAAGTCATTATTTTGAGGCTTAGAAGTCATTTCTGCAATTCCCATAGAAAATCAACGGCGTCTCTATTCAATTGTGTGGAGCGCATATCAGGTGGGTTTTCTCTGCCGGCTTAAGAGATACACGTGAAACTAAAGCCGATCCTGGGTGCCTAGGGTGCCTGTCATCCAATCCGCACTGAATTTCATTTCTAGCACATAGCCAAAAAATCGCCCCATTGACTTACATTGGAGTGCAGAAAAGGTCATTTTTTCTCGGTCCCTTTAAGAGGTAGGAGTTAAACAAGCTTAGGTCTGCGGTGCCCAGGGGGGACCCCATCCAGCCCGCACTGAGTTTCATTCCTACCACCTTAGGAAAAAAAGTCATTATTTTGAGGCTTAGAAGTCATTTCTGCAATTCCCATAGAAAATCAACGGCGTCTCTATTCAATTGTGTGGAGCGCATATCAGGTGGGTTTTCTCTGCCGGCTTAAGAGATACACGTGAAACTAAAGCCGATCCTGGGTGCCTAGGGTGCCTGTCATCCAATCCGCACTGAATTTCATTTCTAGCACATAGCCAAAAAATCGCCCCATTGACTTACATTGGAGTGCAGAAAAGGTCATTTTTTCTCGGTCCCTTTAAGAGGTAGGAGTTAAACAAGCTTAGGTCTGCGGTGCCCAGGGGGGACCCCATCCAGCCCGCACTGAGTTTCATTCCTACCACCTTAGGAAAAAAAGTCATTATTTTGAGGCTTAGAAGTCATTTCTGCAATTCCCATAGAAAATCAACGGCGTCTCTATTCAATTGTGTGGAGCGCATATCAGGTGGGTTTTCTCTGCCGGCTTAAGAGATACACGTGAAACTAAAGCCGATCCTGGGTGCCTAGGGTGCCTGTCATCCAATCCGCACTGAATTTCATTTCTAGCACATAGCCAAAAAATCGCCCCATTGACTTACATTGGAGTGCAGAAAAGGTCATTTTTTCTCGGTCCCTTTAAGAGGTAGGAGTTAAACAAGCTTAGGTCTGCGGTGCCCAGGGGGGACCCCATCCAGCCCGCACTGAGTTTCATTCCTACCACCTTAGGAAAAAAAGTCATTATTTTGAGGCTTAGAAGTCATTTCTGCAATTCCCATAGAAAATCAACGGCGTCTCTATTCAATTGTGTGGAGCGCATATCAGGTGGGTTTTCTCTGCCGGCTTAAGAGATACACGTGAAACTAAAGCCGATCCTGGGTGCCTAGGGTGCCTGTCATCCAATCCGCACTGAATTTCATTTCTAGCACATAGCCAAAAAATCGCCCCATTGACTTACATTGGAGTGCAGAAAAGGTCATTTTTTCTCGGTCCCTTTAAGAGGTAGGAGTTAAACAAGCTTAGGTCTGCGGTGCCCAGGGGGGACCCCATCCAGCCCGCACTGAGTTTCATTCCTACCACCTTAGGAAAAAAAGTCATTATTTTGAGGCTTAGAAGTCATTTCTGCAATTCCCATAGAAAATCAACGGCGTCTCTATTCAATTGTGTGGAGCGCATATCAGGTGGGTTTTCTCTGCCGGCTTAAGAGATACACGTGAAACTAAAGCCGATCCTGGGTGCCTAGGGTGCCTGTCATCCAATCCGCACTGAATTTCATTTCTAGCACATAGCCAAAAAATCGCCCCATTGACTTACATTGGAGTGCAGAAAAGGTCATTTTTTCTCGGTCCCTTTAAGAGGTAGGAGTTAAACAAGCTTAGGTCTGCGGTGCCCAGGGGGGACCCCATCCAGCCCGCACTGAGTTTCATTCCTACCACCTTAGGAAAAAAAGTCATTATTTTGAGGCTTAGAAGTCATTTCTGCAATTCCCATAGAAAATCAACGGCGTCTCTATTCAATTGTGTGGAGCGCATATCAGGTGGGTTTTCTCTGCCGGCTTAAGAGATACACGTGAAACTAAAGCCGATCCTGGGTGCCTAGGGTGCCTGTCATCCAATCCGCACTGAATTTCATTTCTAGCACATAGCCAAAAAATCGCCCCATTGACTTACATTGGAGTGCAGAAAAGGTCATTTTTTCTCGGTCCCTTTAAGAGGTAGGAGTTAAACAAGCTTAGGTCTGCGGTGCCCAGGGGGGACCCCATCCAGCCCGCACTGAGTTTCATTCCTACCACCTTAGGAAAAAAAGTCATTATTTTGAGGCTTAGAAGTCATTTCTGCAATTCCCATAGAAAATCAACGGCGTCTCTATTCAATTGTGTGGAGCGCATATCAGGTGGGTTTTCTCTGCCGGCTTAAGAGATACACGTGAAACTAAAGCCGATCCTGGGTGCCTAGGGTGCCTGTCATCCAATCCGCACTGAATTTCATTTCTAGCACATAGCCAAAAAATCGCCCCATTGACTTACATTGGAGTGCAGAAAAGGTCATTTTTTCTCGGTCCCTTTAAGAGGTAGGAGTTAAACAAGCTTAGGTCTGCGGTGCCCAGGGGGGACCCCATCCAGCCCGCACTGAGTTTCATTCCTACCACCTTAGGAAAAAAAGTCATTATTTTGAGGCTTAGAAGTCATTTCTGCAATTCCCATAGAAAATCAACGGCGTCTCTATTCAATTGTGTGGAGCGCATATCAGGTGGGTTTTCTCTGCCGGCTTAAGAGATACACGTGAAACTAAAGCCGATCCTGGGTGCCTAGGGTGCCTGTCATCCAATCCGCACTGAATTTCATTTCTAGCACATAGCCAAAAAATCGCCCCATTGACTTACATTGGAGTGCAGAAAAGGTCATTTTTTCTCGGTCCCTTTAAGAGGTAGGAGTTAAACAAGCTTAGGTCTGCGGTGCCCAGGGGGACCCCATCCAGCCCGCACTGAGTTTCATTCCTACCACCTTAGGAAAAAAAGTCATTATTTTGAGGCTTAGAAGTCATTTCTGCAATTCCCATAGAAAATCAACGGCGTCTCTATTCAATTGTGTGGAGCGCATATCAGGTGGGTTTTCTCTGCCGGCTTAAGAGATACACGTGAAACTAAAGCCGATCCTGGGTGCCTAGGGTGCCTGTCATCCAATCCGCACTGAATTTCATTTCTAGCACATAGCCAAAAAATCGCCCCATTGACTTACAGTGGAGGA
>NW_027210179.1:42500-101089 GCF_027789765.1 Dendropsophus ebraccatus | reverse complement strand
TTGTTTAACCAACCTCTTAAAGGGACCGAGAAAAAATGACCTTTTCTGCACTCCAATGTAAGTCAATGGGGCGATTTTTTGGCTATGTGCAAGAAATGAAATTCAGTGCGGATTGGATGACAGGCACCCTAGGCACCCAGGATCGGCTTTAGTTTCACGTGTATCTCTTAAGCCGGCAGAGAAAATCCCACCTGATATGCGCTCCACACAATTGAATAGAGACGCCGTTGATTTTCTATGGGAATTGCAGAAATGACTTCTAAGCCTCAAAATAATGACTTTTTTTCCTAAGGTGGTAGGAATGAAACTCAGTGCTGGGCTGGATGGGGTCCCCCCTGGGCACCGCAGACCTAAGCTTGTTTAACTCCTACCTCTTAAAGGGACCGAGAAAAAATGACCTTTTCTGCACTCCAATGTAAGTCAATGGGGCGATTTTTTTGGCTATGTGCTAGAAATGAAATTCAGTGCGGATTGGATGACAGGCACCCTAGGCACCCAGGATCGGCTTTAGTTTCACGTGTATCTCTTAAGCCGGCAGAGAAAATCCACCTGATATGCGCTCCACACAATTGAATAGAGACGCCATTGATTTTCTATGGGAATTGCAGAAATGACTTCTAAGCCTCAAAATAATGACTTTTTTTTCCTAAGGTGGTAGGAATGAAACTCAGTGCTGGGCTGGATGGGGTCCCCCCTGGGCACCGCAGACCTAAGCTTGTTTAACTCCTACCTCTTAAAGGGACCGAGAAAAATGACCTTTTCTGCACTCCAATGTAAGTCAATGGGGCGATTTTTTGGCTATGTGCTAGAAATGAAATTCAGTGCGGATTGGATGACAGGCACCCTAGGCACCCAGGATCGGCTTTAGTTTCACGTGTATCTCTTAAGCCGGCAGAGAAAATCCCACCTGATATGCGCTCCACACAATGAATTAGAGACGCCGTTGATTTTCTATGGGAATTGCAGAAATGACTTCTAAGCCTCAAAATAATGACTTTTTTTTCCTAAGGTGGTAGGAATGAAACTCAGTGCGGGCTGGATGGGGTCCCCCCTGGGCACCGCAGACCTAAGCTTGTTTAACTCCTACCTCTTAAAGGGACCGAGAAAAAATGACCTTTTCTGCACTCCAATGTAAGTCAATGGGGCGATTTTTTTGGCTATGTGCTAGAAATGAAATTCAGTGCGGATTGGATGACAGGCACCCTAGGCACCCAGGATCGGCTTTAGTTTCACGTGTATCTCTTAAGCCGGCAGAGAAAACCCACCTGATATGCGCTCCACACAATTGAATAGAGACGCCGTTGATTTTCTATGGGAATTGCAGAAATGACTTCTAAGCCTCAAAATAATGACTTTTTTTCCTAAGGTGGTAGGAATGAAACTCAGTGCGGGCTGGATGGGGTCCCCCCTGGGCACCGCAGACCTAAGCTTGTTTAACTCCTACCTCTTAAAGGGACCGAGAAAAAATGACCTTTTCTGCACTCCAATGTAAGTCAATGGGGCGATTTTTTGGCTATGTGCTAGAAATGAAATTCAGTGCGGATTGGATGACAGGCACCCTAGGCACCCAGGATCGGCTTTAGTTTCACGTGTATCTCTTAAGCCGGCAGAGAAAACCCACCTGATATGCGCTCCACACAATTGAATAGAGACGCCGTTGATTTTCTATGGGAATTGCAGAAATGACTTCTAAGCCTCAAAATAATGACTTTTTTTCCTAAGGTGGTAGGAATGAAACTCAGTGCGGGCTGGATGGGGTCCCCCCTGGGCACCGCAGACCTAAGCTTGTTTAACTCCTACCTCTTAAAGGGACCGAGAAAAAATGACCTTTTCTGCACTCCAATGTAAGTCAATGGGGCGATTTTTTGGCTATGTGCTAGAAATGAAATTCAGTGCGGATTGGATGACAGGCACCCTAGGCACCCAGGATCGGCTTTAGTTTCACGTGTATCTCTTAAGCCGGCAGAGAAAACCCACCTGATATGCGCTCCACACAATTGAATAGAGACGCCAGTTGATTTTCTATGGGAATTGCAGAAATGACTTCTAAGCCTCAAAATAATGACTTTTTTTCCTAAGGTGGTAGGAATGAAACTCAGTGCGGGCTGGATGGGGTCCCCCCTGGGCACCGCAGACCTAAGCTTGTTTAACTCCTACCTCTTAAAGGGACCGAGAAAAAATGACCTTTTCTGCACTCCAATGTAAGTCAATGGGGCGATTTTTTGGCTATGTGCTAGAAATGAAATTCAGTGCGGATTGGATGACAGGCACCCTAGGCACCCAGGATCGGCTTTAGTTTCACGTGTATCTCTTAAGCCGGCAGAGAAAACCCACCTGATATGCGCTCCACACAATTGAATTAGAGACGCCGTTGATTTTCTATGGGAATTGCAGAAATGACTTCTAAGCCTCAAAATAATGACTTTTTTTCCTAAGGTGGTAGGAATGAAACTCAGTGCGGGCTGGATGGGGTCCCCCCTGGGCACCGCAGACCTAAGCTTGTTTAACTCCTACCTCTTAAAGGGACCGAGAAAAAATGACCTTTTCTGCACTCCAATGTAAGTCAATGGGGCGATTTTTTGGCTATGTGCTAGAAATGAAATCAGTGCGGATTGGATGACAGGCACCCTAGGCACCCAGGATCGGCTTTAGTTTCACGTGTATCTCTTAAGCCGGCAGAGAAAAAACCACCTGATATGCGCTCCACACAATTGAATAGAGACGCCGTTGATTTTCTATGGGAATTGCAGAAATGACTTCTAAGCCTCAAAATAATGACTTTTTTTTCCTAAGGTGGTAGGAATGAAACTCAGTGCGGGCTGGATGGGGTCCCCCCTGGGCACCGCAGACCTAAGCTTGTTTAACTCCTACCTCTTAAAGGGACCGAGAAAAAATGACCTTTTCTGCACTCCAATGTAAGTCAATGGGGCGATTTTTTGGCTATGTGCTAGAAATGAAATTCAGTGCGGATTGGATGACAGGCACCCTAGGCACCCAGGATCGGCTTTAGTTTCACGTGTATCTCTTAAGCCGGCAGAGAAAACCCACCTGATATGCGCTCCACACAATTGAATAGAGACGCCGTTGATTTTCTATGGGAATTGCAGAAATGACTTCTAAGCCTCAAAATAATGACTTTTTTTCCTAAGGTGGTAGGAATGAAACTCAGTGCGGGCTGGATGGGGTCCCCCCTGGGCACCGCAGACCTAAGCTTGTTTAACTCCTACCTCTTAAAGGGACCGAGAAAAAATGACCTTTTCTGCACTCCAATGTAAGTCAATGGGGCGATTTTTTGGCTATGTGCTAGAAATGAAATTCAGTGCGGATTGGATGACAGGCACCCTAGGCACCCAGGATCGGCTTTAGTTTCACGTGTATCTCTTAAGCCGGCAGAGAAAATCCACCTGATATGCGCTCCACACAATTGAATAGAGACGCCAGTTGATTTTCTATGGGAATTGCAGAAATGACTTCTAAGCCTCAAAATAATGACTTTTTTTCCTAAGGTGGTAGGAATGAAACTCAGTGCGGGCTGGATGGGGTCCCCCCTGGGCACCGCAGACCTAAGCTTGTTTAACTCCTACCTCTTAAAGGGACCGAGAAAAAATGACCTTTTCTGCACTCCAATGTAAGTCAATGGGGCGATTTTTTGGCTATGTGCTAGAAATGAAATTCAGTGCGGATTGGATGACAGGCACCCTAGGCACCCAGGATCGGCTTTAGTTTCACGTGTATCTCTTAAGCCGGCAGAGAAAACCACCTGATATGCGCTCCACACAATTGAATAGAGACGCCGTTGATTTTCTATGGGAATTGCAGAAATGACTTCTAAGCCTCAAAATAATGACTTTTTTTCCTAAGGTGGTAGGAATGAAACTCAGTGCGGGCTGGATGGGGTCCCCCCTGGGCACCGCAGACCTAAGCTTGTTTAACTCCTACCTCTTAAAGGGACCGAGAAAAAATGACCTTTTCTGCACTCCAATGTAAGTCAATGGGGCGATTTTTTGGCTATGTGCTAGAAATGAAATTCAGTGCGGATTGGATGACAGGCACCCTAGGCACCCAGGATCGGCTTTAGTTTCACGTGTATCTCTTAAGCCGGCAGAGAAAACCCACCTGATATGCGCTCCACACAATTGAATTAGAGACGCCGTTGATTTTCTATGGGAATTGCAGAAATGACTTCTAAGCCTCAAAATAATGACTTTTTTTTCCTAAGGTTGTAGGAATGAAACTCAGTGCTAGGCTGGATGGGGTCCCCCCTGGGCACCGCAGACCTAAGCTTGTTTAACTCCTACCTCTTAAAGGGACCGAGAAAAAATGACCTTTTCTGCACTCCAATGTAAGTCAATGGGGCGATTTTTTGGCTATGTGCTAGAAATGAAATTCAGTGCGGATTGGATGACAGGCACCCTAGGCACCCAGGATCGGCTTTAGTTTCACGTGTATCTCTTAAGCCGGCAGAGAAAATCCACCTGATATGCGCTCCACACAATTGAATAGAGACGCCGTTGATTTTCTATGGGAATTGCAGAAATGACTTCTAAGCCTCAAAATAATGACTTTTTTTCCTAAGGTGGTAGGAATGAAACTCAGTGCGGGCTGGATGGGGTCCCCCCTGGGCACCGCAGACCTAAGCTTGTTTAACTCCTACCTCTTAAAGGGACCGAGAAAAAATGACCTTTTCTGCACTCCAATGTAAGTCAATGGGGCGATTTTTTGGCTATGTGCTAGAAATGAAATTCAGTGCGGATTGGATGACAGGCACCCTAGGCACCCAGGATCGGCTTTAGTTTCACGTGTATCTCTTAAGCCGGCAGAGAAAATCCACCTGATATGCGCTCCACACAATTGAATAGAGACGCCGTTGATTTTCTATGGGAATTGCAGAAATGACTTCTAAGCCTCAAAATAATGACTTTTTTTCCTAAGGTGGTAGGAATGAAACTCAGTGCGGGCTGGATGGGGTCCCCCCTGGGCACCGCAGACCTAAGCTTGTTTAACTCCTACCTCTTAAAGGGACCGAGAAAAAATGACCTTTTCTGCACTCCAATGTAAGTCAATGGGGCGATTTTTTGGCTATGTGCTAGAAATGAAATTCAGTGCGGATTGGATGACAGGCACCCTAGGCACCCAGGATCGGCTTTAGTTTCACGTGTATCTCTTAAGCCGGCAGAGAAAACCCACCTGATATGCGCTCCACACAATTGAATTAGAGACGCCGTTGATTTTCTATGGGAATTGCAGAAATGACTTCTAAGCCTCAAAATAATGACTTTTTTTTCCTAAGGTGGTAGGAATGAAACTCAGTGCGGGCTGGATGGGGTCCCCCCTGGGCACCGCAGACCTAAGCTTGTTTAACTCCTACCTCTTAAAGGGACCGAGAAAAAATGACCTTTTCTGCACTCCAATGTAAGTCAATGGGGCGATTTTTTGGCTATGTGCTAGAAATGAAATTGAGTGCGGATTGGATGACAGGCACCCTGGGCACCCAGGATCGGCTTTAGTTTCACGTGTATCTCTTAAGCCGGCAGAGAAAACCACCTGATATGCGCTCCACACAATTGAATAGAGACGCCATTGATTTTCTATGGGAATTGCAGAAATGACTTCTAAGCCTCAAAATAATGACTTTTTTTCCTAAGGTGGTAGGAATGAAACTCAGTGCGGGCTGGATGGGGTCCCCCCTGGGCACCGCAGACCTAAGCTTGTTTAACTCCTACCTCTTAAAGGGACCGAGAAAAAATGACCTTTTCTGCACTCCAATGTAAGTCAATGGGGCGATTTTTTTGGCTATGTGCTAGAAATGAAATTCAGTGCGGATTGGATGACAGGCACCCTAGGCACCCAGGATCGGCTTTAGTTTCACGTGTATCTCTTAAGCCGGCAGAGAAAACCCACCTGATATGCGCTCCACACAATTGAATAGAGACGCCGTTGATTTTCTATGGGAATTGCAGAAATGACTTCTAAGCCTCAAAATAATGACTTTTTTTCCTAAGGTGGTAGGAATGAAACTCAGTGCGGGCTGGATGGGGTCCCCCCTGGGCACCGCAGACCTAAGCTTGTTTAACTCCTACCTCTTAAAGGGACCGAGAAAAAATGACCTTTTTCTGCACTCCAATGTAAGTCAATGGGGCGATTTTTTGGCTATGTGCTAGAAATGAAATTCAGTGCGGATTGGATGACAGGCACCCTAGGCACCCAGGATCGGCTTTAGTTTCACGTGTATCTCTTAAGCCGGCAGAGAAAACCCACCTGATATGCGCTCCACACAATTGAATAGAGACGCCGTTGATTTTCTATGGGAATTGCAGAAATGACTTCTAAGCCTCAAAATAATGACTTTTTTTCCTAAGGTGGTAGGAATGAAACTCAGTGCGGGCTGGATGGGGTCCCCCCTGGGCACCGCAGACCTAAGCTTGTTTAACTCCTACCTCTTAAAGGGACCGAGAAAAAATGACCTTTTCTGCACTCCAATGTAAGTCAATGGGGCGATTTTTTGGCTATGTGCTAGAAATGAAATTCAGTGCGGATTGGATGACAGGCACCCTAGGCACCCAGGATCGGCTTTAGTTTCACGTGTATCTCTTAAGCCGGCAGAGAAAACCCACCTGATATGCGCTCCACACAATTGAATAGAGACGCCGTTGATTTTCTATGGGAATTGCAGAAATGACTTCTAAGCCTCAAATAATGACTTTTTTTCCTAAGGTGGTAGGAATGAAACTCAGTGCGGGCTGGATGGGGTCCCCCCTGGGCACCGCAGACCTAAGCTTGTTTTAACTCCTACCTCTTAAAGGGACCGAGAAAAAATGACCTTTTCTGCACTCCAATGTAAGTCAATGGGGCGATTTTTTGGCTATGTGCTAGAAATGAAATTCAGTGCGGATTGGATGACAGGCACCCTAGGCACCCAGGATCGGCTTTAGTTTCACGTGTATCTCTTAAGCCGGCAGAGAAAATCCCACCTGATATGCGCTCCACACAATTGAATAGAGACGCCATTGATTTTCTATGGGAATTGCAGAAATGATTCTAAGCCTCAAAATAATGACTTTTTTTCCTAAGGTGGTAGGAATGAAACTCAGTGGGGCTGGATGGGGTCCCCCCTGGGCACCGCAGACCTAAGCTTGTTTAACTCCTACCTCTTAAAGGGACCGAGAAAAAATGACCTTTTCTGCACTCCAATGTAAGTCAATGGGGCGATTTTTGGCTATGTGCTAGAAATGAAATTCAGTGCGGATTGGATGACAGGCACCCTAGGCACCCAGGATCGGCTTTAGTTTCACGTGTATCTCTTAAGCCGGCAGAGAAAACCCACCTGATATGCGCTCCCACACAATTGAATAGAGACGCCGTTGATTTTCTATGGGAATTGCAGAAATGACTTCTAAGCCTCAAAATAATGACTTTTTTTTCCTAAGGTGGTAGGAATGAAACTCAGTGCGGGCTGGATGGGGTCCCCCCTGGGCACCGCAGACCTAAGCTTGTTTAACTCCTACCTCTTAAAGGGACCGAGAAAAAATTACCTTTTCTGCACTCCAATGTAAGTCAATGGGGCGATTTTTTGGCTATGTGCTAGAAATGAAATGCAGTGCGGATTGGATGACAGGCACCCTAGGCACCCAGGATCGGCTTTAGTTTCACGTGTATCTCTTAAGCCGGCAGAGAAAACCCACCTGATATGCGCTCCACACAATTGAATTAGAGACGCCGTTGATTTCTATGGGAATTGCAGAAATGACTTCTAAGCCTCAAAATAATGACTTTTTTTCCTAAGGTGGTAGGAATGAAACTCAGTGCGGGCTGGATGGGGTCCCCCCTGGGCACCGCAGACCTAAGCTTGTTTAACTCCTACCTCTTAAAGGGACCGAGAAAAAAATGACCTTTTCTGCACTCCAATGTAAGTCAATGGGGCGATTTTTGGCTATGTGCTAGAAATGAAATTCAGTGCGGATTGGATGACAGGCACCCTAGGCACCCAGGATCGGCTTTAGTTTCACGTGTATCTCTTAAGCCGGCAGAGAAAATCCACCTGATATGCGCTCCACACAATTGAATAGAGACGCCGTTGATTTTCTATGGGAATTGCAGAAATGTACTTCTAAGCCTCAAATAATGACTTTTTTCCTAAGGTGGTAGGAATGAACTCAGTGTGGGCCTGGATGGTGTCCCCCCTGGGCACCGCAGACCTAAGCTTGTTTAACTCCTACCTCTTAAAGGGACCGAGAAAAAATGACCTTTTCTGCACTCCAATGTAAGTCAATCGGGGCGATTTTTTTGGCTATGTGCTAGAAATGAAATTCAGTGCGGATTGGATGACAGGCACCCTAGGCACCCAGGATCGGCTTTTAGTTCACGTGTATCTCTTAAGCCGGCAGAGAAAATCCCACCCTGATATGCGCTCCACAATTGAATAGAGACGCCGTTGATTTTCTATGGGAATTGCAGAAATGACTTCTAAGCCTCAAAATAATGACTTTTTTTTCCTAAGGTGGTAGGAATGAAACTCAGTGCGGGCTGGATGGGGTCCCCCCTGGGCACCGCAGACCTAAGCCCTGTTTAACTCCTACCTCTTAAAGGGACCGAGAAAAAATGACCCTTTTCTGCACTCCAATGTAAGTCAATGGGGCGATTTTTTGTGCTATGTGCTAGAAATGAAATTCAGTGCGGATTGGATGACAGGCACCCTAGGCACCCAGGATCGGCTTTAGTTTCACGGTGTATCTCTTAAGCCGGCAGAGAAAACCCACCTGATATGCGCTCCACACAATTGAATTAGAGACGCCGTTGATTTTCTATGGGAATTGCAGAAATGACTTCTAAGCCTCAAAATAATGACTTTTTTTCCTAAGGTGGTAGGAATGAAACTCAGTGCGGGCTGGATGGGGTCCCCCTGGGCACCGCAGACCTAAGCTTGTTTAATCCTACCTCTTAAAGGGACCGAGAAAAAATGACCTCTTTCTGCACTCCAATGTAAGTCAATGGGGCGATTTTTTGGCTATGTGCTAGAAATGAAATTCAGTGCGGATTGGATGACAGGCACCCTAGGCACCCAGGATCGGCTTTAGTTTCACGTGTATCTCTTAAGCCGGCAGAGAAAACCCACCTGATATGCGCTCCACACAATTGAATAGAGACGCCGTTGATTTTCTATGGGAATTGCAGAAATGACTTCTAAGCCTCAAAATAATGACTTTTTTTCCTAAGGTGGTAGGAATGAAACTCAGTGCGGGCTGGATGGGGTCCCCCCTGGGCACCGCAGACCTAAGCTTGTTTAACTCCTACCTCTTAAAGGGACCGAGAAAAAATGACCTTTTCTGCACTCCAATGTAAGTCAATGGGGCGATTTTTTGGCTATGTGCTAGAAATGAAATTCAGTGCGGATTGGATGACAGGCACCCTAGGCACCCAGGATCGGCTTTAGTTTCACGTGTATCTCTTAAGCCGGCAGAGAAAACCCACCTGATATGCGCTCCACACAATTGAATAGAGACGCCGTTGATTTTCTATGGGAATTGCAGAAATGACTTCTAAGCCTCAAAATAATGACTTTTTTTCCTAAGGTGGTAGGAATGAAACTCAGTGCGGGCTGGATGGGGTCCCCCCTGGGCACCGCAGACCTAAGCTTGTTTAACTCCTACCTCTTAAAGGGACCGAGAAAAAATGACCTTTTCTGCACTCCAATGTAAGTCAATGGGGCGATTTTTTGGCTATGTGCTAGAAATGAAATTCAGTGCGGATTGGATGACAGGCACCCTAGGCACCCAGGATCGGCTTTAGTTTCACGTGTATCTCTTAAGCCGGCAGAGAAAACCCACCTGATATGCGCTCCACACAATTGAATAGAGACGCCGTTGATTTTCTATGGGAATTGCAGAAATGACTTCTAAGCCTCAAAATAATGACTTTTTTTCCTAAGGTGGTAGGAATGAAACTCAGTGCGGGCTGGATGGGGTCCCCCCTGGGCACCGCAGACCTAAGCTTGTTTAACTCCTACCTCTTAAAGGGACCGAGAAAAAATGACCTTTTCTGCACTCCAATGTAAGTCAATGGGGCGATTTTTTGGCTATGTGCTAGAAATGAAATTCAGTGCGGATTGGATGACAGGCACCCTAGGCACCCAGGATCGGCTTTAGTTTCACGTGTATCTCTTAAGCCGGCAGAGAAAACCCACCTGATATGCGCTCCACACAATTGAATAGAGACGCCGTTGATTTTCTATGGGAATTGCAGAAATGACTTCTAAGCCTCAAAATAATGACTTTTTTTCCTAAGGTGGTAGGAATGAAACTCAGTGCGGGCTGGATGGGGTCCCCCCTGGGCACCGCAGACCTAAGCTTGTTTAACTCCTACCTCTTAAAGGGACCGAGAAAAAATGACCTTTTCTGCACTCCAATGTAAGTCAATGGGGCGATTTTTTGGCTATGTGCTAGAAATGAAATTCAGTGCGGATTGGATGACAGGCACCCTAGGCACCCAGGATCGGCTTTAGTTTCACGTGTATCTCTTAAGCCGGCAGAGAAAACCCACCTGATATGCGCTCCACACAATTGAATAGAGACGCCGTTGATTTTCTATGGGAATTGCAGAAATGACTTCTAAGCCTCAAAATAATGACTTTTTTTCCTAAGGTGGTAGGAATGAAACTCAGTGCGGGCTGGATGGGGTCCCCCCTGGGCACCGCAGACCTAAGCTTGTTTAACTCCTACCTCTTAAAGGGACCGAGAAAAAATGACCTTTTCTGCACTCCAATGTAAGTCAATGGGGCGATTTTTTGGCTATGTGCTAGAAATGAAATTCAGTGCGGATTGGATGACAGGCACCCTAGGCACCCAGGATCGGCTTTAGTTTCACGTGTATCTCTTAAGCCGGCAGAGAAAACCCACCTGATATGCGCTCCACACAATTGAATAGAGACGCCGTTGATTTTCTATGGGAATTGCAGAAATGACTTCTAAGCCTCAAAATAATGACTTTTTTTCCTAAGGTGGTAGGAATGAAACTCAGTGCGGGCTGGATGGGGTCCCCCCTGGGCACCGCAGACCTAAGCTTGTTTAACTCCTACCTCTTAAAGGGACCGAGAAAAAATGACCTTTTCTGCACTCCAATGTAAGTCAATGGGGCGATTTTTTGGCTATGTGCTAGAAATGAAATTCAGTGCGGATTGGATGACAGGCACCCTAGGCACCCAGGATCGGCTTTAGTTTCACGTGTATCTCTTAAGCCGGCAGAGAAAACCCACCTGATATGCGCTCCACACAATTGAATAGAGACGCCGTTGATTTTCTATGGGAATTGCAGAAATGACTTCTAAGCCTCAAAATAATGACTTTTTTTCCTAAGGTGGTAGGAATGAAACTCAGTGCGGGCTGGATGGGGTCCCCCCTGGGCACCGCAGACCTAAGCTTGTTTAACTCCTACCTCTTAAAGGGACCGAGAAAAAATGACCTTTTCTGCACTCCAATGTAAGTCAATGGGGCGATTTTTTGGCTATGTGCTAGAAATGAAATTCAGTGCGGATTGGATGACAGGCACCCTAGGCACCCAGGATCGGCTTTAGTTTCACGTGTATCTCTTAAGCCGGCAGAGAAAACCCACCTGATATGCGCTCCACACAATTGAATAGAGACGCCGTTGATTTTCTATGGGAATTGCAGAAATGACTTCTAAGCCTCAAAATAATGACTTTTTTTCCTAAGGTGGTAGGAATGAAACTCAGTGCGGGCTGGATGGGGTCCCCCCTGGGCACCGCAGACCTAAGCTTGTTTAACTCCTACCTCTTAAAGGGACCGAGAAAAAATGACCTTTTCTGCACTCCAATGTAAGTCAATGGGGCGATTTTTTGGCTATGTGCTAGAAATGAAATTCAGTGCGGATTGGATGACAGGCACCCTAGGCACCCAGGATCGGCTTTAGTTTCACGTGTATCTCTTAAGCCGGCAGAGAAAACCCACCTGATATGCGCTCCACACAATTGAATAGAGACGCCGTTGATTTTCTATGGGAATTGCAGAAATGACTTCTAAGCCTCAAAATAATGACTTTTTTTCCTAAGGTGGTAGGAATGAAACTCAGTGCGGGCTGGATGGGGTCCCCCCTGGGCACCGCAGACCTAAGCTTGTTTAACTCCTACCTCTTAAAGGGACCGAGAAAAAATGACCTTTTCTGCACTCCAATGTAAGTCAATGGGGCGATTTTTTGGCTATGTGCTAGAAATGAAATTCAGTGCGGATTGGATGACAGGCACCCTAGGCACCCAGGATCGGCTTTAGTTTCACGTGTATCTCTTAAGCCGGCAGAGAAAACCCACCTGATATGCGCTCCACACAATTGAATAGAGACGCCGTTGATTTTCTATGGGAATTGCAGAAATGACTTCTAAGCCTCAAAATAATGACTTTTTTTCCTAAGGTGGTAGGAATGAAACTCAGTGCGGGCTGGATGGGGTCCCCCCTGGGCACCGCAGACCTAAGCTTGTTTAACTCCTACCTCTTAAAGGGACCGAGAAAAAATGACCTTTTCTGCACTCCAATGTAAGTCAATGGGGCGATTTTTTGGCTATGTGCTAGAAATGAAATTCAGTGCGGATTGGATGACAGGCACCCTAGGCACCCAGGATCGGCTTTAGTTTCACGTGTATCTCTTAAGCCGGCAGAGAAAACCCACCTGATATGCGCTCCACACAATTGAATAGAGACGCCGTTGATTTTCTATGGGAATTGCAGAAATGACTTCTAAGCCTCAAAATAATGACTTTTTTTCCTAAGGTGGTAGGAATGAAACTCAGTGCGGGCTGGATGGGGTCCCCCCTGGGCACCGCAGACCTAAGCTTGTTTAACTCCTACCTCTTAAAGGGACCGAGAAAAAATGACCTTTTCTGCACTCCAATGTAAGTCAATGGGGCGATTTTTTGGCTATGTGCTAGAAATGAAATTCAGTGCGGATTGGATGACAGGCACCCTAGGCACCCAGGATCGGCTTTAGTTTCACGTGTATCTCTTAAGCCGGCAGAGAAAACCCACCTGATATGCGCTCCACACAATTGAATAGAGACGCCGTTGATTTTCTATGGGAATTGCAGAAATGACTTCTAAGCCTCAAAATAATGACTTTTTTTCCTAAGGTGGTAGGAATGAAACTCAGTGCGGGCTGGATGGGGTCCCCCCTGGGCACCGCAGACCTAAGCTTGTTTAACTCCTACCTCTTAAAGGGACCGAGAAAAAATGACCTTTTCTGCACTCCAATGTAAGTCAATGGGGCGATTTTTTGGCTATGTGCTAGAAATGAAATTCAGTGCGGATTGGATGACAGGCACCCTAGGCACCCAGGATCGGCTTTAGTTTCACGTGTATCTCTTAAGCCGGCAGAGAAAACCCACCTGATATGCGCTCCACACAATTGAATAGAGACGCCGTTGATTTTCTATGGGAATTGCAGAAATGACTTCTAAGCCTCAAAATAATGACTTTTTTTCCTAAGGTGGTAGGAATGAAACTCAGTGCGGGCTGGATGGGGTCCCCCCTGGGCACCGCAGACCTAAGCTTGTTTAACTCCTACCTCTTAAAGGGACCGAGAAAAAATGACCTTTTCTGCACTCCAATGTAAGTCAATGGGGCGATTTTTTGGCTATGTGCTAGAAATGAAATTCAGTGCGGATTGGATGACAGGCACCCTAGGCACCCAGGATCGGCTTTAGTTTCACGTGTATCTCTTAAGCCGGCAGAGAAAACCCACCTGATATGCGCTCCACACAATTGAATAGAGACGCCGTTGATTTTCTATGGGAATTGCAGAAATGACTTCTAAGCCTCAAAATAATGACTTTTTTTCCTAAGGTGGTAGGAATGAAACTCAGTGCGGGCTGGATGGGGTCCCCCCTGGGCACCGCAGACCTAAGCTTGTTTAACTCCTACCTCTTAAAGGGACCGAGAAAAAATGACCTTTTCTGCACTCCAATGTAAGTCAATGGGGCGATTTTTTGGCTATGTGCTAGAAATGAAATTCAGTGCGGATTGGATGACAGGCACCCTAGGCACCCAGGATCGGCTTTAGTTTCACGTGTATCTCTTAAGCCGGCAGAGAAAACCCACCTGATATGCGCTCCACACAATTGAATAGAGACGCCGTTGATTTTCTATGGGAATTGCAGAAATGACTTCTAAGCCTCAAAATAATGACTTTTTTTCCTAAGGTGGTAGGAATGAAACTCAGTGCGGGCTGGATGGGGTCCCCCCTGGGCACCGCAGACCTAAGCTTGTTTAACTCCTACCTCTTAAAGGGACCGAGAAAAAATGACCTTTTCTGCACTCCAATGTAAGTCAATGGGGCGATTTTTTGGCTATGTGCTAGAAATGAAATTCAGTGCGGATTGGATGACAGGCACCCTAGGCACCCAGGATCGGCTTTAGTTTCACGTGTATCTCTTAAGCCGGCAGAGAAAACCCACCTGATATGCGCTCCACACAATTGAATAGAGACGCCGTTGATTTTCTATGGGAATTGCAGAAATGACTTCTAAGCCTCAAAATAATGACTTTTTTTCCTAAGGTGGTAGGAATGAAACTCAGTGCGGGCTGGATGGGGTCCCCCCTGGGCACCGCAGACCTAAGCTTGTTTAACTCCTACCTCTTAAAGGGACCGAGAAAAAATGACCTTTTCTGCACTCCAATGTAAGTCAATGGGGCGATTTTTTGGCTATGTGCTAGAAATGAAATTCAGTGCGGATTGGATGACAGGCACCCTAGGCACCCAGGATCGGCTTTAGTTTCACGTGTATCTCTTAAGCCGGCAGAGAAAACCCACCTGATATGCGCTCCACACAATTGAATAGAGACGCCGTTGATTTTCTATGGGAATTGCAGAAATGACTTCTAAGCCTCAAAATAATGACTTTTTTTCCTAAGGTGGTAGGAATGAAACTCAGTGCGGGCTGGATGGGGTCCCCCCTGGGCACCGCAGACCTAAGCTTGTTTAACTCCTACCTCTTAAAGGGACCGAGAAAAAATGACCTTTTCTGCACTCCAATGTAAGTCAATGGGGCGATTTTTTGGCTATGTGCTAGAAATGAAATTCAGTGCGGATTGGATGACAGGCACCCTAGGCACCCAGGATCGGCTTTAGTTTCACGTGTATCTCTTAAGCCGGCAGAGAAAACCCACCTGATATGCGCTCCACACAATTGAATAGAGACGCCGTTGATTTTCTATGGGAATTGCAGAAATGACTTCTAAGCCTCAAAATAATGACTTTTTTTCCTAAGGTGGTAGGAATGAAACTCAGTGCGGGCTGGATGGGGTCCCCCCTGGGCACCGCAGACCTAAGCTTGTTTAACTCCTACCTCTTAAAGGGACCGAGAAAAAATGACCTTTT
This sequence comes from Dendropsophus ebraccatus, assembly GCF_027789765.1. Classification (NCBI taxonomy): domain Eukaryota; kingdom Metazoa; phylum Chordata; class Amphibia; order Anura; family Hylidae; genus Dendropsophus; species Dendropsophus ebraccatus. The sequence continues at coordinate 85,714 of NW_027210179.1, read as the reverse complement.
CTGCACTCCAATGTAAGTCAATGGGGCGATTTTTTGGCTATGTGCTAGAAATGAAATTCAGTGCGGATTGGATGACAGGCACCCTAGGCACCCAGGATCGGCTTTAGTTTCACGTGTATCTCTTAAGCCGGCAGAGAAAACCCACCTGATATGCGCTCCACACAATTGAATAGAGACGCCGTTGATTTTCTATGGGAATTGCAGAAATGACTTCTAAGCCTCAAAATAATGACTTTTTTTCCTAAGGTGGTAGGAATGAAACTCAGTGCGGGCTGGATGGGGTCCCCCCTGGGCACCGCAGACCTAAGCTTGTTTAACTCCTACCTCTTAAAGGGACCGAGAAAAAATGACCTTTTCTGCACTCCAATGTAAGTCAATGGGGCGATTTTTTGGCTATGTGCTAGAAATGAAATTCAGTGCGGATTGGATGACAGGCACCCTAGGCACCCAGGATCGGCTTTAGTTTCACGTGTATCTCTTAAGCCGGCAGAGAAAACCCACCTGATATGCGCTCCACACAATTGAATAGAGACGCCGTTGATTTTCTATGGGAATTGCAGAAATGACTTCTAAGCCTCAAAATAATGACTTTTTTTCCTAAGGTGGTAGGAATGAAACTCAGTGCGGGCTGGATGGGGTCCCCCCTGGGCACCGCAGACCTAAGCTTGTTTAACTCCTACCTCTTAAAGGGACCGAGAAAAAATGACCTTTTCTGCACTCCAATGTAAGTCAATGGGGCGATTTTTTGGCTATGTGCTAGAAATGAAATTCAGTGCGGATTGGATGACAGGCACCCTAGGCACCCAGGATCGGCTTTAGTTTCACGTGTATCTCTTAAGCCGGCAGAGAAAACCCACCTGATATGCGCTCCACACAATTGAATAGAGACGCCGTTGATTTTCTATGGGAATTGCAGAAATGACTTCTAAGCCTCAAAATAATGACTTTTTTTCCTAAGGTGGTAGGAATGAAACTCAGTGCGGGCTGGATGGGGTCCCCCCTGGGCACCGCAGACCTAAGCTTGTTTAACTCCTACCTCTTAAAGGGACCGAGAAAAAATGACCTTTTCTGCACTCCAATGTAAGTCAATGGGGCGATTTTTTGGCTATGTGCTAGAAATGAAATTCAGTGCGGATTGGATGACAGGCACCCTAGGCACCCAGGATCGGCTTTAGTTTCACGTGTATCTCTTAAGCCGGCAGAGAAAACCCACCTGATATGCGCTCCACACAATTGAATAGAGACGCCGTTGATTTTCTATGGGAATTGCAGAAATGACTTCTAAGCCTCAAAATAATGACTTTTTTTCCTAAGGTGGTAGGAATGAAACTCAGTGCGGGCTGGATGGGGTCCCCCCTGGGCACCGCAGACCTAAGCTTGTTTAACTCCTACCTCTTAAAGGGACCGAGAAAAAATGACCTTTTCTGCACTCCAATGTAAGTCAATGGGGCGATTTTTTGGCTATGTGCTAGAAATGAAATTCAGTGCGGATTGGATGACAGGCACCCTAGGCACCCAGGATCGGCTTTAGTTTCACGTGTATCTCTTAAGCCGGCAGAGAAAACCCACCTGATATGCGCTCCACACAATTGAATAGAGACGCCGTTGATTTTCTATGGGAATTGCAGAAATGACTTCTAAGCCTCAAAATAATGACTTTTTTTCCTAAGGTGGTAGGAATGAAACTCAGTGCGGGCTGGATGGGGTCCCCCCTGGGCACCGCAGACCTAAGCTTGTTTAACTCCTACCTCTTAAAGGGACCGAGAAAAAATGACCTTTTCTGCACTCCAATGTAAGTCAATGGGGCGATTTTTTGGCTATGTGCTAGAAATGAAATTCAGTGCGGATTGGATGACAGGCACCCTAGGCACCCAGGATCGGCTTTAGTTTCACGTGTATCTCTTAAGCCGGCAGAGAAAACCCACCTGATATGCGCTCCACACAATTGAATAGAGACGCCGTTGATTTTCTATGGGAATTGCAGAAATGACTTCTAAGCCTCAAAATAATGACTTTTTTTCCTAAGGTGGTAGGAATGAAACTCAGTGCGGGCTGGATGGGGTCCCCCCTGGGCACCGCAGACCTAAGCTTGTTTAACTCCTACCTCTTAAAGGGACCGAGAAAAAATGACCTTTTCTGCACTCCAATGTAAGTCAATGGGGCGATTTTTTGGCTATGTGCTAGAAATGAAATTCAGTGCGGATTGGATGACAGGCACCCTAGGCACCCAGGATCGGCTTTAGTTTCACGTGTATCTCTTAAGCCGGCAGAGAAAACCCACCTGATATGCGCTCCACACAATTGAATAGAGACGCCGTTGATTTTCTATGGGAATTGCAGAAATGACTTCTAAGCCTCAAAATAATGACTTTTTTTCCTAAGGTGGTAGGAATGAAACTCAGTGCGGGCTGGATGGGGTCCCCCCTGGGCACCGCAGACCTAAGCTTGTTTAACTCCTACCTCTTAAAGGGACCGAGAAAAAATGACCTTTTCTGCACTCCAATGTAAGTCAATGGGGCGATTTTTTGGCTATGTGCTAGAAATGAAATTCAGTGCGGATTGGATGACAGGCACCCTAGGCACCCAGGATCGGCTTTAGTTTCACGTGTATCTCTTAAGCCGGCAGAGAAAACCCACCTGATATGCGCTCCACACAATTGAATAGAGACGCCGTTGATTTTCTATGGGAATTGCAGAAATGACTTCTAAGCCTCAAAATAATGACTTTTTTTCCTAAGGTGGTAGGAATGAAACTCAGTGCGGGCTGGATGGGGTCCCCCCTGGGCACCGCAGACCTAAGCTTGTTTAACTCCTACCTCTTAAAGGGACCGAGAAAAAATGACCTTTTCTGCACTCCAATGTAAGTCAATGGGGCGATTTTTTGGCTATGTGCTAGAAATGAAATTCAGTGCGGATTGGATGACAGGCACCCTAGGCACCCAGGATCGGCTTTAGTTTCACGTGTATCTCTTAAGCCGGCAGAGAAAACCCACCTGATATGCGCTCCACACAATTGAATAGAGACGCCGTTGATTTTCTATGGGAATTGCAGAAATGACTTCTAAGCCTCAAAATAATGACTTTTTTTCCTAAGGTGGTAGGAATGAAACTCAGTGCGGGCTGGATGGGGTCCCCCCTGGGCACCGCAGACCTAAGCTTGTTTAACTCCTACCTCTTAAAGGGACCGAGAAAAAATGACCTTTTCTGCACTCCAATGTAAGTCAATGGGGCGATTTTTTGGCTATGTGCTAGAAATGAAATTCAGTGCGGATTGGATGACAGGCACCCTAGGCACCCAGGATCGGCTTTAGTTTCACGTGTATCTCTTAAGCCGGCAGAGAAAACCCACCTGATATGCGCTCCACACAATTGAATAGAGACGCCGTTGATTTTCTATGGGAATTGCAGAAATGACTTCTAAGCCTCAAAATAATGACTTTTTTTCCTAAGGTGGTAGGAATGAAACTCAGTGCGGGCTGGATGGGGTCCCCCCTGGGCACCGCAGACCTAAGCTTGTTTAACTCCTACCTCTTAAAGGGACCGAGAAAAAATGACCTTTTCTGCACTCCAATGTAAGTCAATGGGGCGATTTTTTGGCTATGTGCTAGAAATGAAATTCAGTGCGGATTGGATGACAGGCACCCTAGGCACCCAGGATCGGCTTTAGTTTCACGTGTATCTCTTAAGCCGGCAGAGAAAACCCACCTGATATGCGCTCCACACAATTGAATAGAGACGCCGTTGATTTTCTATGGGAATTGCAGAAATGACTTCTAAGCCTCAAAATAATGACTTTTTTTCCTAAGGTGGTAGGAATGAAACTCAGTGCGGGCTGGATGGGGTCCCCCCTGGGCACCGCAGACCTAAGCTTGTTTAACTCCTACCTCTTAAAGGGACCGAGAAAAAATGACCTTTTCTGCACTCCAATGTAAGTCAATGGGGCGATTTTTTGGCTATGTGCTAGAAATGAAATTCAGTGCGGATTGGATGACAGGCACCCTAGGCACCCAGGATCGGCTTTAGTTTCACGTGTATCTCTTAAGCCGGCAGAGAAAACCCACCTGATATGCGCTCCACACAATTGAATAGAGACGCCGTTGATTTTCTATGGGAATTGCAGAAATGACTTCTAAGCCTCAAAATAATGACTTTTTTTCCTAAGGTGGTAGGAATGAAACTCAGTGCGGGCTGGATGGGGTCCCCCCTGGGCACCGCAGACCTAAGCTTGTTTAACTCCTACCTCTTAAAGGGACCGAGAAAAAATGACCTTTTCTGCACTCCAATGTAAGTCAATGGGGCGATTTTTTGGCTATGTGCTAGAAATGAAATTCAGTGCGGATTGGATGACAGGCACCCTAGGCACCCAGGATCGGCTTTAGTTTCACGTGTATCTCTTAAGCCGGCAGAGAAAACCCACCTGATATGCGCTCCACACAATTGAATAGAGACGCCGTTGATTTTCTATGGGAATTGCAGAAATGACTTCTAAGCCTCAAAATAATGACTTTTTTTCCTAAGGTGGTAGGAATGAAACTCAGTGCGGGCTGGATGGGGTCCCCCCTGGGCACCGCAGACCTAAGCTTGTTTAACTCCTACCTCTTAAAGGGACCGAGAAAAAATGACCTTTTCTGCACTCCAATGTAAGTCAATGGGGCGATTTTTTGGCTATGTGCTAGAAATGAAATTCAGTGCGGATTGGATGACAGGCACCCTAGGCACCCAGGATCGGCTTTAGTTTCACGTGTATCTCTTAAGCCGGCAGAGAAAACCCACCTGATATGCGCTCCACACAATTGAATAGAGACGCCGTTGATTTTCTATGGGAATTGCAGAAATGACTTCTAAGCCTCAAAATAATGACTTTTTTTCCTAAGGTGGTAGGAATGAAACTCAGTGCGGGCTGGATGGGGTCCCCCCTGGGCACCGCAGACCTAAGCTTGTTTAACTCCTACCTCTTAAAGGGACCGAGAAAAAATGACCTTTTCTGCACTCCAATGTAAGTCAATGGGGCGATTTTTTGGCTATGTGCTAGAAATGAAATTCAGTGCGGATTGGATGACAGGCACCCTAGGCACCCAGGATCGGCTTTAGTTTCACGTGTATCTCTTAAGCCGGCAGAGAAAACCCACCTGATATGCGCTCCACACAATTGAATAGAGACGCCGTTGATTTTCTATGGGAATTGCAGAAATGACTTCTAAGCCTCAAAATAATGACTTTTTTTCCTAAGGTGGTAGGAATGAAACTCAGTGCGGGCTGGATGGGGTCCCCCCTGGGCACCGCAGACCTAAGCTTGTTTAACTCCTACCTCTTAAAGGGACCGAGAAAAAATGACCTTTTCTGCACTCCAATGTAAGTCAATGGGGCGATTTTTTGGCTATGTGCTAGAAATGAAATTCAGTGCGGATTGGATGACAGGCACCCTAGGCACCCAGGATCGGCTTTAGTTTCACGTGTATCTCTTAAGCCGGCAGAGAAAACCCACCTGATATGCGCTCCACACAATTGAATAGAGACGCCGTTGATTTTCTATGGGAATTGCAGAAATGACTTCTAAGCCTCAAAATAATGACTTTTTTTCCTAAGGTGGTAGGAATGAAACTCAGTGCGGGCTGGATGGGGTCCCCCCTGGGCACCGCAGACCTAAGCTTGTTTAACTCCTACCTCTTAAAGGGACCGAGAAAAAATGACCTTTTCTGCACTCCAATGTAAGTCAATGGGGCGATTTTTTGGCTATGTGCTAGAAATGAAATTCAGTGCGGATTGGATGACAGGCACCCTAGGCACCCAGGATCGGCTTTAGTTTCACGTGTATCTCTTAAGCCGGCAGAGAAAACCCACCTGATATGCGCTCCACACAATTGAATAGAGACGCCGTTGATTTTCTATGGGAATTGCAGAAATGACTTCTAAGCCTCAAAATAATGACTTTTTTTCCTAAGGTGGTAGGAATGAAACTCAGTGCGGGCTGGATGGGGTCCCCCCTGGGCACCGCAGACCTAAGCTTGTTTAACTCCTACCTCTTAAAGGGACCGAGAAAAAATGACCTTTTCTGCACTCCAATGTAAGTCAATGGGGCGATTTTTTGGCTATGTGCTAGAAATGAAATTCAGTGCGGATTGGATGACAGGCACCCTAGGCACCCAGGATCGGCTTTAGTTTCACGTGTATCTCTTAAGCCGGCAGAGAAAACCCACCTGATATGCGCTCCACACAATTGAATAGAGACGCCGTTGATTTTCTATGGGAATTGCAGAAATGACTTCTAAGCCTCAAAATAATGACTTTTTTTCCTAAGGTGGTAGGAATGAAACTCAGTGCGGGCTGGATGGGGTCCCCCCTGGGCACCGCAGACCTAAGCTTGTTTAACTCCTACCTCTTAAAGGGACCGAGAAAAAATGACCTTTTCTGCACTCCAATGTAAGTCAATGGGGCGATTTTTTGGCTATGTGCTAGAAATGAAATTCAGTGCGGATTGGATGACAGGCACCCTAGGCACCCAGGATCGGCTTTAGTTTCACGTGTATCTCTTAAGCCGGCAGAGAAAACCCACCTGATATGCGCTCCACACAATTGAATAGAGACGCCGTTGATTTTCTATGGGAATTGCAGAAATGACTTCTAAGCCTCAAAATAATGACTTTTTTTCCTAAGGTGGTAGGAATGAAACTCAGTGCGGGCTGGATGGGGTCCCCCCTGGGCACCGCAGACCTAAGCTTGTTTAACTCCTACCTCTTAAAGGGACCGAGAAAAAATGACCTTTTCTGCACTCCAATGTAAGTCAATGGGGCGATTTTTTGGCTATGTGCTAGAAATGAAATTCAGTGCGGATTGGATGACAGGCACCCTAGGCACCCAGGATCGGCTTTAGTTTCACGTGTATCTCTTAAGCCGGCAGAGAAAACCCACCTGATATGCGCTCCACACAATTGAATAGAGACGCCGTTGATTTTCTATGGGAATTGCAGAAATGACTTCTAAGCCTCAAAATAATGACTTTTTTTCCTAAGGTGGTAGGAATGAAACTCAGTGCGGGCTGGATGGGGTCCCCCCTGGGCACCGCAGACCTAAGCTTGTTTAACTCCTACCTCTTAAAGGGACCGAGAAAAAATGACCTTTTCTGCACTCCAATGTAAGTCAATGGGGCGATTTTTTGGCTATGTGCTAGAAATGAAATTCAGTGCGGATTGGATGACAGGCACCCTAGGCACCCAGGATCGGCTTTAGTTTCACGTGTATCTCTTAAGCCGGCAGAGAAAACCCACCTGATATGCGCTCCACACAATTGAATAGAGACGCCGTTGATTTTCTATGGGAATTGCAGAAATGACTTCTAAGCCTCAAAATAATGACTTTTTTTCCTAAGGTGGTAGGAATGAAACTCAGTGCGGGCTGGATGGGGTCCCCCCTGGGCACCGCAGACCTAAGCTTGTTTAACTCCTACCTCTTAAAGGGACCGAGAAAAAATGACCTTTTCTGCACTCCAATGTAAGTCAATGGGGCGATTTTTTGGCTATGTGCTAGAAATGAAATTCAGTGCGGATTGGATGACAGGCACCCTAGGCACCCAGGATCGGCTTTAGTTTCACGTGTATCTCTTAAGCCGGCAGAGAAAACCCACCTGATATGCGCTCCACACAATTGAATAGAGACGCCGTTGATTTTCTATGGGAATTGCAGAAATGACTTCTAAGCCTCAAAATAATGACTTTTTTTCCTAAGGTGGTAGGAATGAAACTCAGTGCGGGCTGGATGGGGTCCCCCCTGGGCACCGCAGACCTAAGCTTGTTTAACTCCTACCTCTTAAAGGGACCGAGAAAAAATGACCTTTTCTGCACTCCAATGTAAGTCAATGGGGCGATTTTTTGGCTATGTGCTAGAAATGAAATTCAGTGCGGATTGGATGACAGGCACCCTAGGCACCCAGGATCGGCTTTAGTTTCACGTGTATCTCTTAAGCCGGCAGAGAAAACCCACCTGATATGCGCTCCACACAATTGAATAGAGACGCCGTTGATTTTCTATGGGAATTGCAGAAATGACTTCTAAGCCTCAAAATAATGACTTTTTTTCCTAAGGTGGTAGGAATGAAACTCAGTGCGGGCTGGATGGGGTCCCCCCTGGGCACCGCAGACCTAAGCTTGTTTAACTCCTACCTCTTAAAGGGACCGAGAAAAAATGACCTTTTCTGCACTCCAATGTAAGTCAATGGGGCGATTTTTTGGCTATGTGCTAGAAATGAAATTCAGTGCGGATTGGATGACAGGCACCCTAGGCACCCAGGATCGGCTTTAGTTTCACGTGTATCTCTTAAGCCGGCAGAGAAAACCCACCTGATATGCGCTCCACACAATTGAATAGAGACGCCGTTGATTTTCTATGGGAATTGCAGAAATGACTTCTAAGCCTCAAAATAATGACTTTTTTTCCTAAGGTGGTAGGAATGAAACTCAGTGCGGGCTGGATGGGGTCCCCCCTGGGCACCGCAGACCTAAGCTTGTTTAACTCCTACCTCTTAAAGGGACCGAGAAAAAATGACCTTTTCTGCACTCCAATGTAAGTCAATGGGGCGATTTTTTGGCTATGTGCTAGAAATGAAATTCAGTGCGGATTGGATGACAGGCACCCTAGGCACCCAGGATCGGCTTTAGTTTCACGTGTATCTCTTAAGCCGGCAGAGAAAACCCACCTGATATGCGCTCCACACAATTGAATAGAGACGCCGTTGATTTTCTATGGGAATTGCAGAAATGACTTCTAAGCCTCAAAATAATGACTTTTTTTCCTAAGGTGGTAGGAATGAAACTCAGTGCGGGCTGGATGGGGTCCCCCCTGGGCACCGCAGACCTAAGCTTGTTTAACTCCTACCTCTTAAAGGGACCGAGAAAAAATGACCTTTTCTGCACTCCAATGTAAGTCAATGGGGCGATTTTTTGGCTATGTGCTAGAAATGAAATTCAGTGCGGATTGGATGACAGGCACCCTAGGCACCCAGGATCGGCTTTAGTTTCACGTGTATCTCTTAAGCCGGCAGAGAAAACCCACCTGATATGCGCTCCACACAATTGAATAGAGACGCCGTTGATTTTCTATGGGAATTGCAGAAATGACTTCTAAGCCTCAAAATAATGACTTTTTTTCCTAAGGTGGTAGGAATGAAACTCAGTGCGGGCTGGATGGGGTCCCCCCTGGGCACCGCAGACCTAAGCTTGTTTAACTCCTACCTCTTAAAGGGACCGAGAAAAAATGACCTTTTCTGCACTCCAATGTAAGTCAATGGGGCGATTTTTTGGCTATGTGCTAGAAATGAAATTCAGTGCGGATTGGATGACAGGCACCCTAGGCACCCAGGATCGGCTTTAGTTTCACGTGTATCTCTTAAGCCGGCAGAGAAAACCCACCTGATATGCGCTCCACACAATTGAATAGAGACGCCGTTGATTTTCTATGGGAATTGCAGAAATGACTTCTAAGCCTCAAAATAATGACTTTTTTTCCTAAGGTGGTAGGAATGAAACTCAGTGCGGGCTGGATGGGGTCCCCCCTGGGCACCGCAGACCTAAGCTTGTTTAACTCCTACCTCTTAAAGGGACCGAGAAAAAATGACCTTTTCTGCACTCCAATGTAAGTCAATGGGGCGATTTTTTGGCTATGTGCTAGAAATGAAATTCAGTGCGGATTGGATGACAGGCACCCTAGGCACCCAGGATCGGCTTTAGTTTCACGTGTATCTCTTAAGCCGGCAGAGAAAACCCACCTGATATGCGCTCCACACAATTGAATAGAGACGCCGTTGATTTTCTATGGGAATTGCAGAAATGACTTCTAAGCCTCAAAATAATGACTTTTTTTCCTAAGGTGGTAGGAATGAAACTCAGTGCGGGCTGGATGGGGTCCCCCCTGGGCACCGCAGACCTAAGCTTGTTTAACTCCTACCTCTTAAAGGGACCGAGAAAAAATGACCTTTTCTGCACTCCAATGTAAGTCAATGGGGCGATTTTTTGGCTATGTGCTAGAAATGAAATTCAGTGCGGATTGGATGACAGGCACCCTAGGCACCCAGGATCGGCTTTAGTTTCACGTGTATCTCTTAAGCCGGCAGAGAAAACCCACCTGATATGCGCTCCACACAATTGAATAGAGACGCCGTTGATTTTCTATGGGAATTGCAGAAATGACTTCTAAGCCTCAAAATAATGACTTTTTTTCCTAAGGTGGTAGGAATGAAACTCAGTGCGGGCTGGATGGGGTCCCCCCTGGGCACCGCAGACCTAAGCTTGTTTAACTCCTACCTCTTAAAGGGACCGAGAAAAAATGACCTTTTCTGCACTCCAATGTAAGTCAATGGGGCGATTTTTTGGCTATGTGCTAGAAATGAAATTCAGTGCGGATTGGATGACAGGCACCCTAGGCACCCAGGATCGGCTTTAGTTTCACGTGTATCTCTTAAGCCGGCAGAGAAAACCCACCTGATATGCGCTCCACACAATTGAATAGAGACGCCGTTGATTTTCTATGGGAATTGCAGAAATGACTTCTAAGCCTCAAAATAATGACTTTTTTTCCTAAGGTGGTAGGAATGAAACTCAGTGCGGGCTGGATGGGGTCCCCCCTGGGCACCGCAGACCTAAGCTTGTTTAACTCCTACCTCTTAAAGGGACCGAGAAAAAATGACCTTTTCTGCACTCCAATGTAAGTCAATGGGGCGATTTTTTGGCTATGTGCTAGAAATGAAATTCAGTGCGGATTGGATGACAGGCACCCTAGGCACCCAGGATCGGCTTTAGTTTCACGTGTATCTCTTAAGCCGGCAGAGAAAACCCACCTGATATGCGCTCCACACAATTGAATAGAGACGCCGTTGATTTTCTATGGGAATTGCAGAAATGACTTCTAAGCCTCAAAATAATGACTTTTTTTCCTAAGGTGGTAGGAATGAAACTCAGTGCGGGCTGGATGGGGTCCCCCCTGGGCACCGCAGACCTAAGCTTGTTTAACTCCTACCTCTTAAAGGGACCGAGAAAAAATGACCTTTTCTGCACTCCAATGTAAGTCAATGGGGCGATTTTTTGGCTATGTGCTAGAAATGAAATTCAGTGCGGATTGGATGACAGGCACCCTAGGCACCCAGGATCGGCTTTAGTTTCACGTGTATCTCTTAAGCCGGCAGAGAAAACCCACCTGATATGCGCTCCACACAATTGAATAGAGACGCCGTTGATTTTCTATGGGAATTGCAGAAATGACTTCTAAGCCTCAAAATAATGACTTTTTTTCCTAAGGTGGTAGGAATGAAACTCAGTGCGGGCTGGATGGGGTCCCCCCTGGGCACCGCAGACCTAAGCTTGTTTAACTCCTACCTCTTAAAGGGACCGAGAAAAAATGACCTTTTCTGCACTCCAATGTAAGTCAATGGGGCGATTTTTTGGCTATGTGCTAGAAATGAAATTCAGTGCGGATTGGATGACAGGCACCCTAGGCACCCAGGATCGGCTTTAGTTTCACGTGTATCTCTTAAGCCGGCAGAGAAAACCCACCTGATATGCGCTCCACACAATTGAATAGAGACGCCGTTGATTTTCTATGGGAATTGCAGAAATGACTTCTAAGCCTCAAAATAATGACTTTTTTTCCTAAGGTGGTAGGAATGAAACTCAGTGCGGGCTGGATGGGGTCCCCCCTGGGCACCGCAGACCTAAGCTTGTTTAACTCCTACCTCTTAAAGGGACCGAGAAAAAATGACCTTTTCTGCACTCCAATGTAAGTCAATGGGGCGATTTTTTGGCTATGTGCTAGAAATGAAATTCAGTGCGGATTGGATGACAGGCACCCTAGGCACCCAGGATCGGCTTTAGTTTCACGTGTATCTCTTAAGCCGGCAGAGAAAACCCACCTGATATGCGCTCCACACAATTGAATAGAGACGCCGTTGATTTTCTATGGGAATTGCAGAAATGACTTCTAAGCCTCAAAATAATGACTTTTTTTCCTAAGGTGGTAGGAATGAAACTCAGTGCGGGCTGGATGGGGTCCCCCCTGGGCACCGCAGACCTAAGCTTGTTTAACTCCTACCTCTTAAAGGGACCGAGAAAAAATGACCTTTTCTGCACTCCAATGTAAGTCAATGGGGCGATTTTTTGGCTATGTGCTAGAAATGAAATTCAGTGCGGATTGGATGACAGGCACCCTAGGCACCCAGGATCGGCTTTAGTTTCACGTGTATCTCTTAAGCCGGCAGAGAAAACCCACCTGATATGCGCTCCACACAATTGAATAGAGACGCCGTTGATTTTCTATGGGAATTGCAGAAATGACTTCTAAGCCTCAAAATAATGACTTTTTTTCCTAAGGTGGTAGGAATGAAACTCAGTGCGGGCTGGATGGGGTCCCCCCTGGGCACCGCAGACCTAAGCTTGTTTAACTCCTACCTCTTAAAGGGACCGAGAAAAAATGACCTTTTCTGCACTCCAATGTAAGTCAATGGGGCGATTTTTTGGCTATGTGCTAGAAATGAAATTCAGTGCGGATTGGATGACAGGCACCCTAGGCACCCAGGATCGGCTTTAGTTTCACGTGTATCTCTTAAGCCGGCAGAGAAAACCCACCTGATATGCGCTCCACACAATTGAATAGAGACGCCGTTGATTTTCTATGGGAATTGCAGAAATGACTTCTAAGCCTCAAAATAATGACTTTTTTTCCTAAGGTGGTAGGAATGAAACTCAGTGCGGGCTGGATGGGGTCCCCCCTGGGCACCGCAGACCTAAGCTTGTTTAACTCCTACCTCTTAAAGGGACCGAGAAAAAATGACCTTTTCTGCACTCCAATGTAAGTCAATGGGGCGATTTTTTGGCTATGTGCTAGAAATGAAATTCAGTGCGGATTGGATGACAGGCACCCTAGGCACCCAGGATCGGCTTTAGTTTCACGTGTATCTCTTAAGCCGGCAGAGAAAACCCACCTGATATGCGCTCCACACAATTGAATAGAGACGCCGTTGATTTTCTATGGGAATTGCAGAAATGACTTCTAAGCCTCAAAATAATGACTTTTTTTCCTAAGGTGGTAGGAATGAAACTCAGTGCGGGCTGGATGGGGTCCCCCCTGGGCACCGCAGACCTAAGCTTGTTTAACTCCTACCTCTTAAAGGGACCGAGAAAAAATGACCTTTTCTGCACTCCAATGTAAGTCAATGGGGCGATTTTTTGGCTATGTGCTAGAAATGAAATTCAGTGCGGATTGGATGACAGGCACCCTAGGCACCCAGGATCGGCTTTAGTTTCACGTGTATCTCTTAAGCCGGCAGAGAAAACCCACCTGATATGCGCTCCACACAATTGAATAGAGACGCCGTTGATTTTCTATGGGAATTGCAGAAATGACTTCTAAGCCTCAAAATAATGACTTTTTTTCCTAAGGTGGTAGGAATGAAACTCAGTGCGGGCTGGATGGGGTCCCCCCTGGGCACCGCAGACCTAAGCTTGTTTAACTCCTACCTCTTAAAGGGACCGAGAAAAAATGACCTTTTCTGCACTCCAATGTAAGTCAATGGGGCGATTTTTTGGCTATGTGCTAGAAATGAAATTCAGTGCGGATTGGATGACAGGCACCCTAGGCACCCAGGATCGGCTTTAGTTTCACGTGTATCTCTTAAGCCGGCAGAGAAAACCCACCTGATATGCGCTCCACACAATTGAATAGAGACGCCGTTGATTTTCTATGGGAATTGCAGAAATGACTTCTAAGCCTCAAAATAATGACTTTTTTTCCTAAGGTGGTAGGAATGAAACTCAGTGCGGGCTGGATGGGGTCCCCCCTGGGCACCGCAGACCTAAGCTTGTTTAACTCCTACCTCTTAAAGGGACCGAGAAAAAATGACCTTTTCTGCACTCCAATGTAAGTCAATGGGGCGATTTTTTGGCTATGTGCTAGAAATGAAATTCAGTGCGGATTGGATGACAGGCACCCTAGGCACCCAGGATCGGCTTTAGTTTCACGTGTATCTCTTAAGCCGGCAGAGAAAACCCACCTGATATGCGCTCCACACAATTGAATAGAGACGCCGTTGATTTTCTATGGGAATTGCAGAAATGACTTCTAAGCCTCAAAATAATGACTTTTTTTCCTAAGGTGGTAGGAATGAAACTCAGTGCGGGCTGGATGGGGTCCCCCCTGGGCACCGCAGACCTAAGCTTGTTTAACTCCTACCTCTTAAAGGGACCGAGAAAAAATGACCTTTTCTGCACTCCAATGTAAGTCAATGGGGCGATTTTTTGGCTATGTGCTAGAAATGAAATTCAGTGCGGATTGGATGACAGGCACCCTAGGCACCCAGGATCGGCTTTAGTTTCACGTGTATCTCTTAAGCCGGCAGAGAAAACCCACCTGATATGCGCTCCACACAATTGAATAGAGACGCCGTTGATTTTCTATGGGAATTGCAGAAATGACTTCTAAGCCTCAAAATAATGACTTTTTTTCCTAAGGTGGTAGGAATGAAACTCAGTGCGGGCTGGATGGGGTCCCCCCTGGGCACCGCAGACCTAAGCTTGTTTAACTCCTACCTCTTAAAGGGACCGAGAAAAAATGACCTTTTCTGCACTCCAATGTAAGTCAATGGGGCGATTTTTTGGCTATGTGCTAGAAATGAAATTCAGTGCGGATTGGATGACAGGCACCCTAGGCACCCAGGATCGGCTTTAGTTTCACGTGTATCTCTTAAGCCGGCAGAGAAAACCCACCTGATATGCGCTCCACACAATTGAATAGAGACGCCGTTGATTTTCTATGGGAATTGCAGAAATGACTTCTAAGCCTCAAAATAATGACTTTTTTTCCTAAGGTGGTAGGAATGAAACTCAGTGCGGGCTGGATGGGGTCCCCCCTGGGCACCGCAGACCTAAGCTTGTTTAACTCCTACCTCTTAAAGGGACCGAGAAAAAATGACCTTTTCTGCACTCCAATGTAAGTCAATGGGGCGATTTTTTGGCTATGTGCTAGAAATGAAATTCAGTGCGGATTGGATGACAGGCACCCTAGGCACCCAGGATCGGCTTTAGTTTCACGTGTATCTCTTAAGCCGGCAGAGAAAACCCACCTGATATGCGCTCCACACAATTGAATAGAGACGCCGTTGATTTTCTATGGGAATTGCAGAAATGACTTCTAAGCCTCAAAATAATGACTTTTTTTCCTAAGGTGGTAGGAATGAAACTCAGTGCGGGCTGGATGGGGTCCCCCCTGGGCACCGCAGACCTAAGCTTGTTTAACTCCTACCTCTTAAAGGGACCGAGAAAAAATGACCTTTTCTGCACTCCAATGTAAGTCAATGGGGCGATTTTTTGGCTATGTGCTAGAAATGAAATTCAGTGCGGATTGGATGACAGGCACCCTAGGCACCCAGGATCGGCTTTAGTTTCACGTGTATCTCTTAAGCCGGCAGAGAAAACCCACCTGATATGCGCTCCACACAATTGAATAGAGACGCCGTTGATTTTCTATGGGAATTGCAGAAATGACTTCTAAGCCTCAAAATAATGACTTTTTTTCCTAAGGTGGTAGGAATGAAACTCAGTGCGGGCTGGATGGGGTCCCCCCTGGGCACCGCAGACCTAAGCTTGTTTAACTCCTACCTCTTAAAGGGACCGAGAAAAAATGACCTTTTCTGCACTCCAATGTAAGTCAATGGGGCGATTTTTTGGCTATGTGCTAGAAATGAAATTCAGTGCGGATTGGATGACAGGCACCCTAGGCACCCAGGATCGGCTTTAGTTTCACGTGTATCTCTTAAGCCGGCAGAGAAAACCCACCTGATATGCGCTCCACACAATTGAATAGAGACGCCGTTGATTTTCTATGGGAATTGCAGAAATGACTTCTAAGCCTCAAAATAATGACTTTTTTTCCTAAGGTGGTAGGAATGAAACTCAGTGCGGGCTGGATGGGGTCCCCCCTGGGCACCGCAGACCTAAGCTTGTTTAACTCCTACCTCTTAAAGGGACCGAGAAAAAATGACCTTTTCTGCACTCCAATGTAAGTCAATGGGGCGATTTTTTGGCTATGTGCTAGAAATGAAATTCAGTGCGGATTGGATGACAGGCACCCTAGGCACCCAGGATCGGCTTTAGTTTCACGTGTATCTCTTAAGCCGGCAGAGAAAACCCACCTGATATGCGCTCCACACAATTGAATAGAGACGCCGTTGATTTTCTATGGGAATTGCAGAAATGACTTCTAAGCCTCAAAATAATGACTTTTTTTCCTAAGGTGGTAGGAATGAAACTCAGTGCGGGCTGGATGGGGTCCCCCCTGGGCACCGCAGACCTAAGCTTGTTTAACTCCTACCTCTTAAAGGGACCGAGAAAAAATGACCTTTTCTGCACTCCAATGTAAGTCAATGGGGCGATTTTTTGGCTATGTGCTAGAAATGAAATTCAGTGCGGATTGGATGACAGGCACCCTAGGCACCCAGGATCGGCTTTAGTTTCACGTGTATCTCTTAAGCCGGCAGAGAAAACCCACCTGATATGCGCTCCACACAATTGAATAGAGACGCCGTTGATTTTCTATGGGAATTGCAGAAATGACTTCTAAGCCTCAAAATAATGACTTTTTTTCCTAAGGTGGTAGGAATGAAACTCAGTGCGGGCTGGATGGGGTCCCCCCTGGGCACCGCAGACCTAAGCTTGTTTAACTCCTACCTCTTAAAGGGACCGAGAAAAAATGACCTTTTCTGCACTCCAATGTAAGTCAATGGGGCGATTTTTTGGCTATGTGCTAGAAATGAAATTCAGTGCGGATTGGATGACAGGCACCCTAGGCACCCAGGATCGGCTTTAGTTTCACGTGTATCTCTTAAGCCGGCAGAGAAAACCCACCTGATATGCGCTCCACACAATTGAATAGAGACGCCGTTGATTTTCTATGGGAATTGCAGAAATGACTTCTAAGCCTCAAAATAATGACTTTTTTTCCTAAGGTGGTAGGAATGAAACTCAGTGCGGGCTGGATGGGGTCCCCCCTGGGCACCGCAGACCTAAGCTTGTTTAACTCCTACCTCTTAAAGGGACCGAGAAAAAATGACCTTTTCTGCACTCCAATGTAAGTCAATGGGGCGATTTTTTGGCTATGTGCTAGAAATGAAATTCAGTGCGGATTGGATGACAGGCACCCTAGGCACCCAGGATCGGCTTTAGTTTCACGTGTATCTCTTAAGCCGGCAGAGAAAACCCACCTGATATGCGCTCCACACAATTGAATAGAGACGCCGTTGATTTTCTATGGGAATTGCAGAAATGACTTCTAAGCCTCAAAATAATGACTTTTTTTCCTAAGGTGGTAGGAATGAAACTCAGTGCGGGCTGGATGGGGTCCCCCCTGGGCACCGCAGACCTAAGCTTGTTTAACTCCTACCTCTTAAAGGGACCGAGAAAAAATGACCTTTTCTGCACTCCAATGTAAGTCAATGGGGCGATTTTTTGGCTATGTGCTAGAAATGAAATTCAGTGCGGATTGGATGACAGGCACCCTAGGCACCCAGGATCGGCTTTAGTTTCACGTGTATCTCTTAAGCCGGCAGAGAAAACCCACCTGATATGCGCTCCACACAATTGAATAGAGACGCCGTTGATTTTCTATGGGAATTGCAGAAATGACTTCTAAGCCTCAAAATAATGACTTTTTTTCCTAAGGTGGTAGGAATGAAACTCAGTGCGGGCTGGATGGGGTCCCCCCTGGGCACCGCAGACCTAAGCTTGTTTAACTCCTACCTCTTAAAGGGACCGAGAAAAAATGACCTTTTCTGCACTCCAATGTAAGTCAATGGGGCGATTTTTTGGCTATGTGCTAGAAATGAAATTCAGTGCGGATTGGATGACAGGCACCCTAGGCACCCAGGATCGGCTTTAGTTTCACGTGTATCTCTTAAGCCGGCAGAGAAAACCCACCTGATATGCGCTCCACACAATTGAATAGAGACGCCGTTGATTTTCTATGGGAATTGCAGAAATGACTTCTAAGCCTCAAAATAATGACTTTTTTTCCTAAGGTGGTAGGAATGAAACTCAGTGCGGGCTGGATGGGGTCCCCCCTGGGCACCGCAGACCTAAGCTTGTTTAACTCCTACCTCTTAAAGGGACCGAGAAAAAATGACCTTTTCTGCACTCCAATGTAAGTCAATGGGGCGATTTTTTGGCTATGTGCTAGAAATGAAATTCAGTGCGGATTGGATGACAGGCACCCTAGGCACCCAGGATCGGCTTTAGTTTCACGTGTATCTCTTAAGCCGGCAGAGAAAACCCACCTGATATGCGCTCCACACAATTGAATAGAGACGCCGTTGATTTTCTATGGGAATTGCAGAAATGACTTCTAAGCCTCAAAATAATGACTTTTTTTCCTAAGGTGGTAGGAATGAAACTCAGTGCGGGCTGGATGGGGTCCCCCCTGGGCACCGCAGACCTAAGCTTGTTTAACTCCTACCTCTTAAAGGGACCGAGAAAAAATGACCTTTTCTGCACTCCAATGTAAGTCAATGGGGCGATTTTTTGGCTATGTGCTAGAAATGAAATTCAGTGCGGATTGGATGACAGGCACCCTAGGCACCCAGGATCGGCTTTAGTTTCACGTGTATCTCTTAAGCCGGCAGAGAAAACCCACCTGATATGCGCTCCACACAATTGAATAGAGACGCCGTTGATTTTCTATGGGAATTGCAGAAATGACTTCTAAGCCTCAAAATAATGACTTTTTTTCCTAAGGTGGTAGGAATGAAACTCAGTGCGGGCTGGATGGGGTCCCCCCTGGGCACCGCAGACCTAAGCTTGTTTAACTCCTACCTCTTAAAGGGACCGAGAAAAAATGACCTTTTCTGCACTCCAATGTAAGTCAATGGGGCGATTTTTTGGCTATGTGCTAGAAATGAAATTCAGTGCGGATTGGATGACAGGCACCCTAGGCACCCAGGATCGGCTTTAGTTTCACGTGTATCTCTTAAGCCGGCAGAGAAAACCCACCTGATATGCGCTCCACACAATTGAATAGAGACGCCGTTGATTTTCTATGGGAATTGCAGAAATGACTTCTAAGCCTCAAAATAATGACTTTTTTTCCTAAGGTGGTAGGAATGAAACTCAGTGCGGGCTGGATGGGGTCCCCCCTGGGCACCGCAGACCTAAGCTTGTTTAACTCCTACCTCTTAAAGGGACCGAGAAAAAATGACCTTTTCTGCACTCCAATGTAAGTCAATGGGGCGATTTTTTGGCTATGTGCTAGAAATGAAATTCAGTGCGGATTGGATGACAGGCACCCTAGGCACCCAGGATCGGCTTTAGTTTCACGTGTATCTCTTAAGCCGGCAGAGAAAACCCACCTGATATGCGCTCCACACAATTGAATAGAGACGCCGTTGATTTTCTATGGGAATTGCAGAAATGACTTCTAAGCCTCAAAATAATGACTTTTTTTCCTAAGGTGGTAGGAATGAAACTCAGTGCGGGCTGGATGGGGTCCCCCCTGGGCACCGCAGACCTAAGCTTGTTTAACTCCTACCTCTTAAAGGGACCGAGAAAAAATGACCTTTTCTGCACTCCAATGTAAGTCAATGGGGCGATTTTTTGGCTATGTGCTAGAAATGAAATTCAGTGCGGATTGGATGACAGGCACCCTAGGCACCCAGGATCGGCTTTAGTTTCACGTGTATCTCTTAAGCCGGCAGAGAAAACCCACCTGATATGCGCTCCACACAATTGAATAGAGACGCCGTTGATTTTCTATGGGAATTGCAGAAATGACTTCTAAGCCTCAAAATAATGACTTTTTTTCCTAAGGTGGTAGGAATGAAACTCAGTGCGGGCTGGATGGGGTCCCCCCTGGGCACCGCAGACCTAAGCTTGTTTAACTCCTACCTCTTAAAGGGACCGAGAAAAAATGACCTTTTCTGCACTCCAATGTAAGTCAATGGGGCGATTTTTTGGCTATGTGCTAGAAATGAAATTCAGTGCGGATTGGATGACAGGCACCCTAGGCACCCAGGATCGGCTTTAGTTTCACGTGTATCTCTTAAGCCGGCAGAGAAAACCCACCTGATATGCGCTCCACACAATTGAATAGAGACGCCGTTGATTTTCTATGGGAATTGCAGAAATGACTTCTAAGCCTCAAAATAATGACTTTTTTTCCTAAGGTGGTAGGAATGAAACTCAGTGCGGGCTGGATGGGGTCCCCCCTGGGCACCGCAGACCTAAGCTTGTTTAACTCCTACCTCTTAAAGGGACCGAGAAAAAATGACCTTTTCTGCACTCCAATGTAAGTCAATGGGGCGATTTTTTGGCTATGTGCTAGAAATGAAATTCAGTGCGGATTGGATGACAGGCACCCTAGGCACCCAGGATCGGCTTTAGTTTCACGTGTATCTCTTAAGCCGGCAGAGAAAACCCACCTGATATGCGCTCCACACAATTGAATAGAGACGCCGTTGATTTTCTATGGGAATTGCAGAAATGACTTCTAAGCCTCAAAATAATGACTTTTTTTCCTAAGGTGGTAGGAATGAAACTCAGTGCGGGCTGGATGGGGTCCCCCCTGGGCACCGCAGACCTAAGCTTGTTTAACTCCTACCTCTTAAAGGGACCGAGAAAAAATGACCTTTTCTGCACTCCAATGTAAGTCAATGGGGCGATTTTTTGGCTATGTGCTAGAAATGAAATTCAGTGCGGATTGGATGACAGGCACCCTAGGCACCCAGGATCGGCTTTAGTTTCACGTGTATCTCTTAAGCCGGCAGAGAAAACCCACCTGATATGCGCTCCACACAATTGAATAGAGACGCCGTTGATTTTCTATGGGAATTGCAGAAATGACTTCTAAGCCTCAAAATAATGACTTTTTTTCCTAAGGTGGTAGGAATGAAACTCAGTGCGGGCTGGATGGGGTCCCCCCTGGGCACCGCAGACCTAAGCTTGTTTAACTCCTACCTCTTAAAGGGACCGAGAAAAAATGACCTTTTCTGCACTCCAATGTAAGTCAATGGGGCGATTTTTTGGCTATGTGCTAGAAATGAAATTCAGTGCGGATTGGATGACAGGCACCCTAGGCACCCAGGATCGGCTTTAGTTTCACGTGTATCTCTTAAGCCGGCAGAGAAAACCCACCTGATATGCGCTCCACACAATTGAATAGAGACGCCGTTGATTTTCTATGGGAATTGCAGAAATGACTTCTAAGCCTCAAAATAATGACTTTTTTTCCTAAGGTGGTAGGAATGAAACTCAGTGCGGGCTGGATGGGGTCCCCCCTGGGCACCGCAGACCTAAGCTTGTTTAACTCCTACCTCTTAAAGGGACCGAGAAAAAATGACCTTTTCTGCACTCCAATGTAAGTCAATGGGGCGATTTTTTGGCTATGTGCTAGAAATGAAATTCAGTGCGGATTGGATGACAGGCACCCTAGGCACCCAGGATCGGCTTTAGTTTCACGTGTATCTCTTAAGCCGGCAGAGAAAACCCACCTGATATGCGCTCCACACAATTGAATAGAGACGCCGTTGATTTTCTATGGGAATTGCAGAAATGACTTCTAAGCCTCAAAATAATGACTTTTTTTCCTAAGGTGGTAGGAATGAAACTCAGTGCGGGCTGGATGGGGTCCCCCCTGGGCACCGCAGACCTAAGCTTGTTTAACTCCTACCTCTTAAAGGGACCGAGAAAAAATGACCTTTTCTGCACTCCAATGTAAGTCAATGGGGCGATTTTTTGGCTATGTGCTAGAAATGAAATTCAGTGCGGATTGGATGACAGGCACCCTAGGCACCCAGGATCGGCTTTAGTTTCACGTGTATCTCTTAAGCCGGCAGAGAAAACCCACCTGATATGCGCTCCACACAATTGAATAGAGACGCCGTTGATTTTCTATGGGAATTGCAGAAATGACTTCTAAGCCTCAAAATAATGACTTTTTTTCCTAAGGTGGTAGGAATGAAACTCAGTGCGGGCTGGATGGGGTCCCCCCTGGGCACCGCAGACCTAAGCTTGTTTAACTCCTACCTCTTAAAGGGACCGAGAAAAAATGACCTTTTCTGCACTCCAATGTAAGTCAATGGGGCGATTTTTTGGCTATGTGCTAGAAATGAAATTCAGTGCGGATTGGATGACAGGCACCCTAGGCACCCAGGATCGGCTTTAGTTTCACGTGTATCTCTTAAGCCGGCAGAGAAAACCCACCTGATATGCGCTCCACACAATTGAATAGAGACGCCGTTGATTTTCTATGGGAATTGCAGAAATGACTTCTAAGCCTCAAAATAATGACTTTTTTTCCTAAGGTGGTAGGAATGAAACTCAGTGCGGGCTGGATGGGGTCCCCCCTGGGCACCGCAGACCTAAGCTTGTTTAACTCCTACCTCTTAAAGGGACCGAGAAAAAATGACCTTTTCTGCACTCCAATGTAAGTCAATGGGGCGATTTTTTGGCTATGTGCTAGAAATGAAATTCAGTGCGGATTGGATGACAGGCACCCTAGGCACCCAGGATCGGCTTTAGTTTCACGTGTATCTCTTAAGCCGGCAGAGAAAACCCACCTGATATGCGCTCCACACAATTGAATAGAGACGCCGTTGATTTTCTATGGGAATTGCAGAAATGACTTCTAAGCCTCAAAATAATGACTTTTTTTCCTAAGGTGGTAGGAATGAAACTCAGTGCGGGCTGGATGGGGTCCCCCCTGGGCACCGCAGACCTAAGCTTGTTTAACTCCTACCTCTTAAAGGGACCGAGAAAAAATGACCTTTTCTGCACTCCAATGTAAGTCAATGGGGCGATTTTTTGGCTATGTGCTAGAAATGAAATTCAGTGCGGATTGGATGACAGGCACCCTAGGCACCCAGGATCGGCTTTAGTTTCACGTGTATCTCTTAAGCCGGCAGAGAAAACCCACCTGATATGCGCTCCACACAATTGAATAGAGACGCCGTTGATTTTCTATGGGAATTGCAGAAATGACTTCTAAGCCTCAAAATAATGACTTTTTTTCCTAAGGTGGTAGGAATGAAACTCAGTGCGGGCTGGATGGGGTCCCCCCTGGGCACCGCAGACCTAAGCTTGTTTAACTCCTACCTCTTAAAGGGACCGAGAAAAAATGACCTTTTCTGCACTCCAATGTAAGTCAATGGGGCGATTTTTTGGCTATGTGCTAGAAATGAAATTCAGTGCGGATTGGATGACAGGCACCCTAGGCACCCAGGATCGGCTTTAGTTTCACGTGTATCTCTTAAGCCGGCAGAGAAAACCCACCTGATATGCGCTCCACACAATTGAATAGAGACGCCGTTGATTTTCTATGGGAATTGCAGAAATGACTTCTAAGCCTCAAAATAATGACTTTTTTTCCTAAGGTGGTAGGAATGAAACTCAGTGCGGGCTGGATGGGGTCCCCCCTGGGCACCGCAGACCTAAGCTTGTTTAACTCCTACCTCTTAAAGGGACCGAGAAAAAATGACCTTTTCTGCACTCCAATGTAAGTCAATGGGGCGATTTTTTGGCTATGTGCTAGAAATGAAATTCAGTGCGGATTGGATGACAGGCACCCTAGGCACCCAGGATCGGCTTTAGTTTCACGTGTATCTCTTAAGCCGGCAGAGAAAACCCACCTGATATGCGCTCCACACAATTGAATAGAGACGCCGTTGATTTTCTATGGGAATTGCAGAAATGACTTCTAAGCCTCAAAATAATGACTTTTTTTCCTAAGGTGGTAGGAATGAAACTCAGTGCGGGCTGGATGGGGTCCCCCCTGGGCACCGCAGACCTAAGCTTGTTTAACTCCTACCTCTTAAAGGGACCGAGAAAAAATGACCTTTTCTGCACTCCAATGTAAGTCAATGGGGCGATTTTTTGGCTATGTGCTAGAAATGAAATTCAGTGCGGATTGGATGACAGGCACCCTAGGCACCCAGGATCGGCTTTAGTTTCACGTGTATCTCTTAAGCCGGCAGAGAAAACCCACCTGATATGCGCTCCACACAATTGAATAGAGACGCCGTTGATTTTCTATGGGAATTGCAGAAATGACTTCTAAGCCTCAAAATAATGACTTTTTTTCCTAAGGTGGTAGGAATGAAACTCAGTGCGGGCTGGATGGGGTCCCCCCTGGGCACCGCAGACCTAAGCTTGTTTAACTCCTACCTCTTAAAGGGACCGAGAAAAAATGACCTTTTCTGCACTCCAATGTAAGTCAATGGGGCGATTTTTTGGCTATGTGCTAGAAATGAAATTCAGTGCGGATTGGATGACAGGCACCCTAGGCACCCAGGATCGGCTTTAGTTTCACGTGTATCTCTTAAGCCGGCAGAGAAAACCCACCTGATATGCGCTCCACACAATTGAATAGAGACGCCGTTGATTTTCTATGGGAATTGCAGAAATGACTTCTAAGCCTCAAAATAATGACTTTTTTTCCTAAGGTGGTAGGAATGAAACTCAGTGCGGGCTGGATGGGGTCCCCCCTGGGCACCGCAGACCTAAGCTTGTTTAACTCCTACCTCTTAAAGGGACCGAGAAAAAATGACCTTTTCTGCACTCCAATGTAAGTCAATGGGGCGATTTTTTGGCTATGTGCTAGAAATGAAATTCAGTGCGGATTGGATGACAGGCACCCTAGGCACCCAGGATCGGCTTTAGTTTCACGTGTATCTCTTAAGCCGGCAGAGAAAACCCACCTGATATGCGCTCCACACAATTGAATAGAGACGCCGTTGATTTTCTATGGGAATTGCAGAAATGACTTCTAAGCCTCAAAATAATGACTTTTTTTCCTAAGGTGGTAGGAATGAAACTCAGTGCGGGCTGGATGGGGTCCCCCCTGGGCACCGCAGACCTAAGCTTGTTTAACTCCTACCTCTTAAAGGGACCGAGAAAAAATGACCTTTTCTGCACTCCAATGTAAGTCAATGGGGCGATTTTTTGGCTATGTGCTAGAAATGAAATTCAGTGCGGATTGGATGACAGGCACCCTAGGCACCCAGGATCGGCTTTAGTTTCACGTGTATCTCTTAAGCCGGCAGAGAAAACCCACCTGATATGCGCTCCACACAATTGAATAGAGACGCCGTTGATTTTCTATGGGAATTGCAGAAATGACTTCTAAGCCTCAAAATAATGACTTTTTTTCCTAAGGTGGTAGGAATGAAACTCAGTGCGGGCTGGATGGGGTCCCCCCTGGGCACCGCAGACCTAAGCTTGTTTAACTCCTACCTCTTAAAGGGACCGAGAAAAAATGACCTTTTCTGCACTCCAATGTAAGTCAATGGGGCGATTTTTTGGCTATGTGCTAGAAATGAAATTCAGTGCGGATTGGATGACAGGCACCCTAGGCACCCAGGATCGGCTTTAGTTTCACGTGTATCTCTTAAGCCGGCAGAGAAAACCCACCTGATATGCGCTCCACACAATTGAATAGAGACGCCGTTGATTTTCTATGGGAATTGCAGAAATGACTTCTAAGCCTCAAAATAATGACTTTTTTTCCTAAGGTGGTAGGAATGAAACTCAGTGCGGGCTGGATGGGGTCCCCCCTGGGCACCGCAGACCTAAGCTTGTTTAACTCCTACCTCTTAAAGGGACCGAGAAAAAATGACCTTTTCTGCACTCCAATGTAAGTCAATGGGGCGATTTTTTGGCTATGTGCTAGAAATGAAATTCAGTGCGGATTGGATGACAGGCACCCTAGGCACCCAGGATCGGCTTTAGTTTCACGTGTATCTCTTAAGCCGGCAGAGAAAACCCACCTGATATGCGCTCCACACAATTGAATAGAGACGCCGTTGATTTTCTATGGGAATTGCAGAAATGACTTCTAAGCCTCAAAATAATGACTTTTTTTCCTAAGGTGGTAGGAATGAAACTCAGTGCGGGCTGGATGGGGTCCCCCCTGGGCACCGCAGACCTAAGCTTGTTTAACTCCTACCTCTTAAAGGGACCGAGAAAAAATGACCTTTTCTGCACTCCAATGTAAGTCAATGGGGCGATTTTTTGGCTATGTGCTAGAAATGAAATTCAGTGCGGATTGGATGACAGGCACCCTAGGCACCCAGGATCGGCTTTAGTTTCACGTGTATCTCTTAAGCCGGCAGAGAAAACCCACCTGATATGCGCTCCACACAATTGAATAGAGACGCCGTTGATTTTCTATGGGAATTGCAGAAATGACTTCTAAGCCTCAAAATAATGACTTTTTTTCCTAAGGTGGTAGGAATGAAACTCAGTGCGGGCTGGATGGGGTCCCCCCTGGGCACCGCAGACCTAAGCTTGTTTAACTCCTACCTCTTAAAGGGACCGAGAAAAAATGACCTTTTCTGCACTCCAATGTAAGTCAATGGGGCGATTTTTTGGCTATGTGCTAGAAATGAAATTCAGTGCGGATTGGATGACAGGCACCCTAGGCACCCAGGATCGGCTTTAGTTTCACGTGTATCTCTTAAGCCGGCAGAGAAAACCCACCTGATATGCGCTCCACACAATTGAATAGAGACGCCGTTGATTTTCTATGGGAATTGCAGAAATGACTTCTAAGCCTCAAAATAATGACTTTTTTTCCTAAGGTGGTAGGAATGAAACTCAGTGCGGGCTGGATGGGGTCCCCCCTGGGCACCGCAGACCTAAGCTTGTTTAACTCCTACCTCTTAAAGGGACCGAGAAAAAATGACCTTTTCTGCACTCCAATGTAAGTCAATGGGGCGATTTTTTGGCTATGTGCTAGAAATGAAATTCAGTGCGGATTGGATGACAGGCACCCTAGGCACCCAGGATCGGCTTTAGTTTCACGTGTATCTCTTAAGCCGGCAGAGAAAACCCACCTGATATGCGCTCCACACAATTGAATAGAGACGCCGTTGATTTTCTATGGGAATTGCAGAAATGACTTCTAAGCCTCAAAATAATGACTTTTTTTCCTAAGGTGGTAGGAATGAAACTCAGTGCGGGCTGGATGGGGTCCCCCCTGGGCACCGCAGACCTAAGCTTGTTTAACTCCTACCTCTTAAAGGGACCGAGAAAAAATGACCTTTTCTGCACTCCAATGTAAGTCAATGGGGCGATTTTTTGGCTATGTGCTAGAAATGAAATTCAGTGCGGATTGGATGACAGGCACCCTAGGCACCCAGGATCGGCTTTAGTTTCACGTGTATCTCTTAAGCCGGCAGAGAAAACCCACCTGATATGCGCTCCACACAATTGAATAGAGACGCCGTTGATTTTCTATGGGAATTGCAGAAATGACTTCTAAGCCTCAAAATAATGACTTTTTTTCCTAAGGTGGTAGGAATGAAACTCAGTGCGGGCTGGATGGGGTCCCCCCTGGGCACCGCAGACCTAAGCTTGTTTAACTCCTACCTCTTAAAGGGACCGAGAAAAAATGACCTTTTCTGCACTCCAATGTAAGTCAATGGGGCGATTTTTTGGCTATGTGCTAGAAATGAAATTCAGTGCGGATTGGATGACAGGCACCCTAGGCACCCAGGATCGGCTTTAGTTTCACGTGTATCTCTTAAGCCGGCAGAGAAAACCCACCTGATATGCGCTCCACACAATTGAATAGAGACGCCGTTGATTTTCTATGGGAATTGCAGAAATGACTTCTAAGCCTCAAAATAATGACTTTTTTTCCTAAGGTGGTAGGAATGAAACTCAGTGCGGGCTGGATGGGGTCCCCCCTGGGCACCGCAGACCTAAGCTTGTTTAACTCCTACCTCTTAAAGGGACCGAGAAAAAATGACCTTTTCTGCACTCCAATGTAAGTCAATGGGGCGATTTTTTGGCTATGTGCTAGAAATGAAATTCAGTGCGGATTGGATGACAGGCACCCTAGGCACCCAGGATCGGCTTTAGTTTCACGTGTATCTCTTAAGCCGGCAGAGAAAACCCACCTGATATGCGCTCCACACAATTGAATAGAGACGCCGTTGATTTTCTATGGGAATTGCAGAAATGACTTCTAAGCCTCAAAATAATGACTTTTTTTCCTAAGGTGGTAGGAATGAAACTCAGTGCGGGCTGGATGGGGTCCCCCCTGGGCACCGCAGACCTAAGCTTGTTTAACTCCTACCTCTTAAAGGGACCGAGAAAAAATGACCTTTTCTGCACTCCAATGTAAGTCAATGGGGCGATTTTTTGGCTATGTGCTAGAAATGAAATTCAGTGCGGATTGGATGACAGGCACCCTAGGCACCCAGGATCGGCTTTAGTTTCACGTGTATCTCTTAAGCCGGCAGAGAAAACCCACCTGATATGCGCTCCACACAATTGAATAGAGACGCCGTTGATTTTCTATGGGAATTGCAGAAATGACTTCTAAGCCTCAAAATAATGACTTTTTTTCCTAAGGTGGTAGGAATGAAACTCAGTGCGGGCTGGATGGGGTCCCCCCTGGGCACCGCAGACCTAAGCTTGTTTAACTCCTACCTCTTAAAGGGACCGAGAAAAAATGACCTTTTCTGCACTCCAATGTAAGTCAATGGGGCGATTTTTTGGCTATGTGCTAGAAATGAAATTCAGTGCGGATTGGATGACAGGCACCCTAGGCACCCAGGATCGGCTTTAGTTTCACGTGTATCTCTTAAGCCGGCAGAGAAAACCCACCTGATATGCGCTCCACACAATTGAATAGAGACGCCGTTGATTTTCTATGGGAATTGCAGAAATGACTTCTAAGCCTCAAAATAATGACTTTTTTTCCTAAGGTGGTAGGAATGAAACTCAGTGCGGGCTGGATGGGGTCCCCCCTGGGCACCGCAGACCTAAGCTTGTTTAACTCCTACCTCTTAAAGGGACCGAGAAAAAATGACCTTTTCTGCACTCCAATGTAAGTCAATGGGGCGATTTTTTGGCTATGTGCTAGAAATGAAATTCAGTGCGGATTGGATGACAGGCACCCTAGGCACCCAGGATCGGCTTTAGTTTCACGTGTATCTCTTAAGCCGGCAGAGAAAACCCACCTGATATGCGCTCCACACAATTGAATAGAGACGCCGTTGATTTTCTATGGGAATTGCAGAAATGACTTCTAAGCCTCAAAATAATGACTTTTTTTCCTAAGGTGGTAGGAATGAAACTCAGTGCGGGCTGGATGGGGTCCCCCCTGGGCACCGCAGACCTAAGCTTGTTTAACTCCTACCTCTTAAAGGGACCGAGAAAAAATGACCTTTTCTGCACTCCAATGTAAGTCAATGGGGCGATTTTTTGGCTATGTGCTAGAAATGAAATTCAGTGCGGATTGGATGACAGGCACCCTAGGCACCCAGGATCGGCTTTAGTTTCACGTGTATCTCTTAAGCCGGCAGAGAAAACCCACCTGATATGCGCTCCACACAATTGAATAGAGACGCCGTTGATTTTCTATGGGAATTGCAGAAATGACTTCTAAGCCTCAAAATAATGACTTTTTTTCCTAAGGTGGTAGGAATGAAACTCAGTGCGGGCTGGATGGGGTCCCCCCTGGGCACCGCAGACCTAAGCTTGTTTAACTCCTACCTCTTAAAGGGACCGAGAAAAAATGACCTTTTCTGCACTCCAATGTAAGTCAATGGGGCGATTTTTTGGCTATGTGCTAGAAATGAAATTCAGTGCGGATTGGATGACAGGCACCCTAGGCACCCAGGATCGGCTTTAGTTTCACGTGTATCTCTTAAGCCGGCAGAGAAAACCCACCTGATATGCGCTCCACACAATTGAATAGAGACGCCGTTGATTTTCTATGGGAATTGCAGAAATGACTTCTAAGCCTCAAAATAATGACTTTTTTTCCTAAGGTGGTAGGAATGAAACTCAGTGCGGGCTGGATGGGGTCCCCCCTGGGCACCGCAGACCTAAGCTTGTTTAACTCCTACCTCTTAAAGGGACCGAGAAAAAATGACCTTTTCTGCACTCCAATGTAAGTCAATGGGGCGATTTTTTGGCTATGTGCTAGAAATGAAATTCAGTGCGGATTGGATGACAGGCACCCTAGGCACCCAGGATCGGCTTTAGTTTCACGTGTATCTCTTAAGCCGGCAGAGAAAACCCACCTGATATGCGCTCCACACAATTGAATAGAGACGCCGTTGATTTTCTATGGGAATTGCAGAAATGACTTCTAAGCCTCAAAATAATGACTTTTTTTCCTAAGGTGGTAGGAATGAAACTCAGTGCGGGCTGGATGGGGTCCCCCCTGGGCACCGCAGACCTAAGCTTGTTTAACTCCTACCTCTTAAAGGGACCGAGAAAAAATGACCTTTTCTGCACTCCAATGTAAGTCAATGGGGCGATTTTTTGGCTATGTGCTAGAAATGAAATTCAGTGCGGATTGGATGACAGGCACCCTAGGCACCCAGGATCGGCTTTAGTTTCACGTGTATCTCTTAAGCCGGCAGAGAAAACCCACCTGATATGCGCTCCACACAATTGAATAGAGACGCCGTTGATTTTCTATGGGAATTGCAGAAATGACTTCTAAGCCTCAAAATAATGACTTTTTTTCCTAAGGTGGTAGGAATGAAACTCAGTGCGGGCTGGATGGGGTCCCCCCTGGGCACCGCAGACCTAAGCTTGTTTAACTCCTACCTCTTAAAGGGACCGAGAAAAAATGACCTTTTCTGCACTCCAATGTAAGTCAATGGGGCGATTTTTTGGCTATGTGCTAGAAATGAAATTCAGTGCGGATTGGATGACAGGCACCCTAGGCACCCAGGATCGGCTTTAGTTTCACGTGTATCTCTTAAGCCGGCAGAGAAAACCCACCTGATATGCGCTCCACACAATTGAATAGAGACGCCGTTGATTTTCTATGGGAATTGCAGAAATGACTTCTAAGCCTCAAAATAATGACTTTTTTTCCTAAGGTGGTAGGAATGAAACTCAGTGCGGGCTGGATGGGGTCCCCCCTGGGCACCGCAGACCTAAGCTTGTTTAACTCCTACCTCTTAAAGGGACCGAGAAAAAATGACCTTTTCTGCACTCCAATGTAAGTCAATGGGGCGATTTTTTGGCTATGTGCTAGAAATGAAATTCAGTGCGGATTGGATGACAGGCACCCTAGGCACCCAGGATCGGCTTTAGTTTCACGTGTATCTCTTAAGCCGGCAGAGAAAACCCACCTGATATGCGCTCCACACAATTGAATAGAGACGCCGTTGATTTTCTATGGGAATTGCAGAAATGACTTCTAAGCCTCAAAATAATGACTTTTTTTCCTAAGGTGGTAGGAATGAAACTCAGTGCGGGCTGGATGGGGTCCCCCCTGGGCACCGCAGACCTAAGCTTGTTTAACTCCTACCTCTTAAAGGGACCGAGAAAAAATGACCTTTTCTGCACTCCAATGTAAGTCAATGGGGCGATTTTTTGGCTATGTGCTAGAAATGAAATTCAGTGCGGATTGGATGACAGGCACCCTAGGCACCCAGGATCGGCTTTAGTTTCACGTGTATCTCTTAAGCCGGCAGAGAAAACCCACCTGATATGCGCTCCACACAATTGAATAGAGACGCCGTTGATTTTCTATGGGAATTGCAGAAATGACTTCTAAGCCTCAAAATAATGACTTTTTTTCCTAAGGTGGTAGGAATGAAACTCAGTGCGGGCTGGATGGGGTCCCCCCTGGGCACCGCAGACCTAAGCTTGTTTAACTCCTACCTCTTAAAGGGACCGAGAAAAAATGACCTTTTCTG
Organism: Dendropsophus ebraccatus; assembly: GCF_027789765.1. Taxonomy (NCBI): domain Eukaryota; kingdom Metazoa; phylum Chordata; class Amphibia; order Anura; family Hylidae; genus Dendropsophus; species Dendropsophus ebraccatus. Next base: position 54,027 of record NW_027210179.1, on the reverse strand, counting down.
CACTCCAATGTAAGTCAATGGGGCGATTTTTTGGCTATGTGCTAGAAATGAAATTCAGTGCGGATTGGATGACAGGCACCCTAGGCACCCAGGATCGGCTTTAGTTTCACGTGTATCTCTTAAGCCGGCAGAGAAAACCCACCTGATATGCGCTCCACACAATTGAATAGAGACGCCGTTGATTTTCTATGGGAATTGCAGAAATGACTTCTAAGCCTCAAAATAATGACTTTTTTTCCTAAGGTGGTAGGAATGAAACTCAGTGCGGGCTGGATGGGGTCCCCCCTGGGCACCGCAGACCTAAGCTTGTTTAACTCCTACCTCTTAAAGGGACCGAGAAAAAATGACCTTTTCTGCACTCCAATGTAAGTCAATGGGGCGATTTTTTGGCTATGTGCTAGAAATGAAATTCAGTGCGGATTGGATGACAGGCACCCTAGGCACCCAGGATCGGCTTTAGTTTCACGTGTATCTCTTAAGCCGGCAGAGAAAACCCACCTGATATGCGCTCCACACAATTGAATAGAGACGCCGTTGATTTTCTATGGGAATTGCAGAAATGACTTCTAAGCCTCAAAATAATGACTTTTTTTCCTAAGGTGGTAGGAATGAAACTCAGTGCGGGCTGGATGGGGTCCCCCCTGGGCACCGCAGACCTAAGCTTGTTTAACTCCTACCTCTTAAAGGGACCGAGAAAAAATGACCTTTTCTGCACTCCAATGTAAGTCAATGGGGCGATTTTTTGGCTATGTGCTAGAAATGAAATTCAGTGCGGATTGGATGACAGGCACCCTAGGCACCCAGGATCGGCTTTAGTTTCACGTGTATCTCTTAAGCCGGCAGAGAAAACCCACCTGATATGCGCTCCACACAATTGAATAGAGACGCCGTTGATTTTCTATGGGAATTGCAGAAATGACTTCTAAGCCTCAAAATAATGACTTTTTTTCCTAAGGTGGTAGGAATGAAACTCAGTGCGGGCTGGATGGGGTCCCCCCTGGGCACCGCAGACCTAAGCTTGTTTAACTCCTACCTCTTAAAGGGACCGAGAAAAAATGACCTTTTCTGCACTCCAATGTAAGTCAATGGGGCGATTTTTTGGCTATGTGCTAGAAATGAAATTCAGTGCGGATTGGATGACAGGCACCCTAGGCACCCAGGATCGGCTTTAGTTTCACGTGTATCTCTTAAGCCGGCAGAGAAAACCCACCTGATATGCGCTCCACACAATTGAATAGAGACGCCGTTGATTTTCTATGGGAATTGCAGAAATGACTTCTAAGCCTCAAAATAATGACTTTTTTTCCTAAGGTGGTAGGAATGAAACTCAGTGCGGGCTGGATGGGGTCCCCCCTGGGCACCGCAGACCTAAGCTTGTTTAACTCCTACCTCTTAAAGGGACCGAGAAAAAATGACCTTTTCTGCACTCCAATGTAAGTCAATGGGGCGATTTTTTGGCTATGTGCTAGAAATGAAATTCAGTGCGGATTGGATGACAGGCACCCTAGGCACCCAGGATCGGCTTTAGTTTCACGTGTATCTCTTAAGCCGGCAGAGAAAACCCACCTGATATGCGCTCCACACAATTGAATAGAGACGCCGTTGATTTTCTATGGGAATTGCAGAAATGACTTCTAAGCCTCAAAATAATGACTTTTTTTCCTAAGGTGGTAGGAATGAAACTCAGTGCGGGCTGGATGGGGTCCCCCCTGGGCACCGCAGACCTAAGCTTGTTTAACTCCTACCTCTTAAAGGGACCGAGAAAAAATGACCTTTTCTGCACTCCAATGTAAGTCAATGGGGCGATTTTTTGGCTATGTGCTAGAAATGAAATTCAGTGCGGATTGGATGACAGGCACCCTAGGCACCCAGGATCGGCTTTAGTTTCACGTGTATCTCTTAAGCCGGCAGAGAAAACCCACCTGATATGCGCTCCACACAATTGAATAGAGACGCCGTTGATTTTCTATGGGAATTGCAGAAATGACTTCTAAGCCTCAAAATAATGACTTTTTTTCCTAAGGTGGTAGGAATGAAACTCAGTGCGGGCTGGATGGGGTCCCCCCTGGGCACCGCAGACCTAAGCTTGTTTAACTCCTACCTCTTAAAGGGACCGAGAAAAAATGACCTTTTCTGCACTCCAATGTAAGTCAATGGGGCGATTTTTTGGCTATGTGCTAGAAATGAAATTCAGTGCGGATTGGATGACAGGCACCCTAGGCACCCAGGATCGGCTTTAGTTTCACGTGTATCTCTTAAGCCGGCAGAGAAAACCCACCTGATATGCGCTCCACACAATTGAATAGAGACGCCGTTGATTTTCTATGGGAATTGCAGAAATGACTTCTAAGCCTCAAAATAATGACTTTTTTTCCTAAGGTGGTAGGAATGAAACTCAGTGCGGGCTGGATGGGGTCCCCCCTGGGCACCGCAGACCTAAGCTTGTTTAACTCCTACCTCTTAAAGGGACCGAGAAAAAATGACCTTTTCTGCACTCCAATGTAAGTCAATGGGGCGATTTTTTGGCTATGTGCTAGAAATGAAATTCAGTGCGGATTGGATGACAGGCACCCTAGGCACCCAGGATCGGCTTTAGTTTCACGTGTATCTCTTAAGCCGGCAGAGAAAACCCACCTGATATGCGCTCCACACAATTGAATAGAGACGCCGTTGATTTTCTATGGGAATTGCAGAAATGACTTCTAAGCCTCAAAATAATGACTTTTTTTCCTAAGGTGGTAGGAATGAAACTCAGTGCGGGCTGGATGGGGTCCCCCCTGGGCACCGCAGACCTAAGCTTGTTTAACTCCTACCTCTTAAAGGGACCGAGAAAAAATGACCTTTTCTGCACTCCAATGTAAGTCAATGGGGCGATTTTTTGGCTATGTGCTAGAAATGAAATTCAGTGCGGATTGGATGACAGGCACCCTAGGCACCCAGGATCGGCTTTAGTTTCACGTGTATCTCTTAAGCCGGCAGAGAAAACCCACCTGATATGCGCTCCACACAATTGAATAGAGACGCCGTTGATTTTCTATGGGAATTGCAGAAATGACTTCTAAGCCTCAAAATAATGACTTTTTTTCCTAAGGTGGTAGGAATGAAACTCAGTGCGGGCTGGATGGGGTCCCCCCTGGGCACCGCAGACCTAAGCTTGTTTAACTCCTACCTCTTAAAGGGACCGAGAAAAAATGACCTTTTCTGCACTCCAATGTAAGTCAATGGGGCGATTTTTTGGCTATGTGCTAGAAATGAAATTCAGTGCGGATTGGATGACAGGCACCCTAGGCACCCAGGATCGGCTTTAGTTTCACGTGTATCTCTTAAGCCGGCAGAGAAAACCCACCTGATATGCGCTCCACACAATTGAATAGAGACGCCGTTGATTTTCTATGGGAATTGCAGAAATGACTTCTAAGCCTCAAAATAATGACTTTTTTTCCTAAGGTGGTAGGAATGAAACTCAGTGCGGGCTGGATGGGGTCCCCCCTGGGCACCGCAGACCTAAGCTTGTTTAACTCCTACCTCTTAAAGGGACCGAGAAAAAATGACCTTTTCTGCACTCCAATGTAAGTCAATGGGGCGATTTTTTGGCTATGTGCTAGAAATGAAATTCAGTGCGGATTGGATGACAGGCACCCTAGGCACCCAGGATCGGCTTTAGTTTCACGTGTATCTCTTAAGCCGGCAGAGAAAACCCACCTGATATGCGCTCCACACAATTGAATAGAGACGCCGTTGATTTTCTATGGGAATTGCAGAAATGACTTCTAAGCCTCAAAATAATGACTTTTTTTCCTAAGGTGGTAGGAATGAAACTCAGTGCGGGCTGGATGGGGTCCCCCCTGGGCACCGCAGACCTAAGCTTGTTTAACTCCTACCTCTTAAAGGGACCGAGAAAAAATGACCTTTTCTGCACTCCAATGTAAGTCAATGGGGCGATTTTTTGGCTATGTGCTAGAAATGAAATTCAGTGCGGATTGGATGACAGGCACCCTAGGCACCCAGGATCGGCTTTAGTTTCACGTGTATCTCTTAAGCCGGCAGAGAAAACCCACCTGATATGCGCTCCACACAATTGAATAGAGACGCCGTTGATTTTCTATGGGAATTGCAGAAATGACTTCTAAGCCTCAAAATAATGACTTTTTTTCCTAAGGTGGTAGGAATGAAACTCAGTGCGGGCTGGATGGGGTCCCCCCTGGGCACCGCAGACCTAAGCTTGTTTAACTCCTACCTCTTAAAGGGACCGAGAAAAAATGACCTTTTCTGCACTCCAATGTAAGTCAATGGGGCGATTTTTTGGCTATGTGCTAGAAATGAAATTCAGTGCGGATTGGATGACAGGCACCCTAGGCACCCAGGATCGGCTTTAGTTTCACGTGTATCTCTTAAGCCGGCAGAGAAAACCCACCTGATATGCGCTCCACACAATTGAATAGAGACGCCGTTGATTTTCTATGGGAATTGCAGAAATGACTTCTAAGCCTCAAAATAATGACTTTTTTTCCTAAGGTGGTAGGAATGAAACTCAGTGCGGGCTGGATGGGGTCCCCCCTGGGCACCGCAGACCTAAGCTTGTTTAACTCCTACCTCTTAAAGGGACCGAGAAAAAATGACCTTTTCTGCACTCCAATGTAAGTCAATGGGGCGATTTTTTGGCTATGTGCTAGAAATGAAATTCAGTGCGGATTGGATGACAGGCACCCTAGGCACCCAGGATCGGCTTTAGTTTCACGTGTATCTCTTAAGCCGGCAGAGAAAACCCACCTGATATGCGCTCCACACAATTGAATAGAGACGCCGTTGATTTTCTATGGGAATTGCAGAAATGACTTCTAAGCCTCAAAATAATGACTTTTTTTCCTAAGGTGGTAGGAATGAAACTCAGTGCGGGCTGGATGGGGTCCCCCCTGGGCACCGCAGACCTAAGCTTGTTTAACTCCTACCTCTTAAAGGGACCGAGAAAAAATGACCTTTTCTGCACTCCAATGTAAGTCAATGGGGCGATTTTTTGGCTATGTGCTAGAAATGAAATTCAGTGCGGATTGGATGACAGGCACCCTAGGCACCCAGGATCGGCTTTAGTTTCACGTGTATCTCTTAAGCCGGCAGAGAAAACCCACCTGATATGCGCTCCACACAATTGAATAGAGACGCCGTTGATTTTCTATGGGAATTGCAGAAATGACTTCTAAGCCTCAAAATAATGACTTTTTTTCCTAAGGTGGTAGGAATGAAACTCAGTGCGGGCTGGATGGGGTCCCCCCTGGGCACCGCAGACCTAAGCTTGTTTAACTCCTACCTCTTAAAGGGACCGAGAAAAAATGACCTTTTCTGCACTCCAATGTAAGTCAATGGGGCGATTTTTTGGCTATGTGCTAGAAATGAAATTCAGTGCGGATTGGATGACAGGCACCCTAGGCACCCAGGATCGGCTTTAGTTTCACGTGTATCTCTTAAGCCGGCAGAGAAAACCCACCTGATATGCGCTCCACACAATTGAATAGAGACGCCGTTGATTTTCTATGGGAATTGCAGAAATGACTTCTAAGCCTCAAAATAATGACTTTTTTTCCTAAGGTGGTAGGAATGAAACTCAGTGCGGGCTGGATGGGGTCCCCCCTGGGCACCGCAGACCTAAGCTTGTTTAACTCCTACCTCTTAAAGGGACCGAGAAAAAATGACCTTTTCTGCACTCCAATGTAAGTCAATGGGGCGATTTTTTGGCTATGTGCTAGAAATGAAATTCAGTGCGGATTGGATGACAGGCACCCTAGGCACCCAGGATCGGCTTTAGTTTCACGTGTATCTCTTAAGCCGGCAGAGAAAACCCACCTGATATGCGCTCCACACAATTGAATAGAGACGCCGTTGATTTTCTATGGGAATTGCAGAAATGACTTCTAAGCCTCAAAATAATGACTTTTTTTCCTAAGGTGGTAGGAATGAAACTCAGTGCGGGCTGGATGGGGTCCCCCCTGGGCACCGCAGACCTAAGCTTGTTTAACTCCTACCTCTTAAAGGGACCGAGAAAAAATGACCTTTTCTGCACTCCAATGTAAGTCAATGGGGCGATTTTTTGGCTATGTGCTAGAAATGAAATTCAGTGCGGATTGGATGACAGGCACCCTAGGCACCCAGGATCGGCTTTAGTTTCACGTGTATCTCTTAAGCCGGCAGAGAAAACCCACCTGATATGCGCTCCACACAATTGAATAGAGACGCCGTTGATTTTCTATGGGAATTGCAGAAATGACTTCTAAGCCTCAAAATAATGACTTTTTTTCCTAAGGTGGTAGGAATGAAACTCAGTGCGGGCTGGATGGGGTCCCCCCTGGGCACCGCAGACCTAAGCTTGTTTAACTCCTACCTCTTAAAGGGACCGAGAAAAAATGACCTTTTCTGCACTCCAATGTAAGTCAATGGGGCGATTTTTTGGCTATGTGCTAGAAATGAAATTCAGTGCGGATTGGATGACAGGCACCCTAGGCACCCAGGATCGGCTTTAGTTTCACGTGTATCTCTTAAGCCGGCAGAGAAAACCCACCTGATATGCGCTCCACACAATTGAATAGAGACGCCGTTGATTTTCTATGGGAATTGCAGAAATGACTTCTAAGCCTCAAAATAATGACTTTTTTTCCTAAGGTGGTAGGAATGAAACTCAGTGCGGGCTGGATGGGGTCCCCCCTGGGCACCGCAGACCTAAGCTTGTTTAACTCCTACCTCTTAAAGGGACCGAGAAAAAATGACCTTTTCTGCACTCCAATGTAAGTCAATGGGGCGATTTTTTGGCTATGTGCTAGAAATGAAATTCAGTGCGGATTGGATGACAGGCACCCTAGGCACCCAGGATCGGCTTTAGTTTCACGTGTATCTCTTAAGCCGGCAGAGAAAACCCACCTGATATGCGCTCCACACAATTGAATAGAGACGCCGTTGATTTTCTATGGGAATTGCAGAAATGACTTCTAAGCCTCAAAATAATGACTTTTTTTCCTAAGGTGGTAGGAATGAAACTCAGTGCGGGCTGGATGGGGTCCCCCCTGGGCACCGCAGACCTAAGCTTGTTTAACTCCTACCTCTTAAAGGGACCGAGAAAAAATGACCTTTTCTGCACTCCAATGTAAGTCAATGGGGCGATTTTTTGGCTATGTGCTAGAAATGAAATTCAGTGCGGATTGGATGACAGGCACCCTAGGCACCCAGGATCGGCTTTAGTTTCACGTGTATCTCTTAAGCCGGCAGAGAAAACCCACCTGATATGCGCTCCACACAATTGAATAGAGACGCCGTTGATTTTCTATGGGAATTGCAGAAATGACTTCTAAGCCTCAAAATAATGACTTTTTTTCCTAAGGTGGTAGGAATGAAACTCAGTGCGGGCTGGATGGGGTCCCCCCTGGGCACCGCAGACCTAAGCTTGTTTAACTCCTACCTCTTAAAGGGACCGAGAAAAAATGACCTTTTCTGCACTCCAATGTAAGTCAATGGGGCGATTTTTTGGCTATGTGCTAGAAATGAAATTCAGTGCGGATTGGATGACAGGCACCCTAGGCACCCAGGATCGGCTTTAGTTTCACGTGTATCTCTTAAGCCGGCAGAGAAAACCCACCTGATATGCGCTCCACACAATTGAATAGAGACGCCGTTGATTTTCTATGGGAATTGCAGAAATGACTTCTAAGCCTCAAAATAATGACTTTTTTTCCTAAGGTGGTAGGAATGAAACTCAGTGCGGGCTGGATGGGGTCCCCCTGGGCACCGCAGACCTAAGCTTGTTTAACTCCTACCTCTTAAAGGGACCGAGAAAAAATGACCTTTTCTGCACTCCAATGTAAGTCAATGGGGCGATTTTTTGGCTATGTGCTAGAAATGAAATTCAGTGCGGATTGGATGACAGGCACCCTAGGCACCCAGGATCGGCTTTAGTTTCACGTGTATCTCTTAAGCCGGCAGAGAAAACCCACCTGATATGCGCTCCACACAATTGAATAGAGACGCCGTTGATTTTCTATGGGAATTGCAGAAATGACTTCTAAGCCTCAAAATAATGACTTTTTTTCCTAAGGTGGTAGGAATGAAACTCAGTGCGGGCTGGATGGGGTCCCCCCTGGGCACCGCAGACCTAAGCTTGTTTAACTCCTACCTCTTAAAGGGACCGAGAAAAAATGACCTTTTCTGCACTCCAATGTAAGTCAATGGGGCGATTTTTTGGCTATGTGCTAGAAATGAAATTCAGTGCGGATTGGATGACAGGCACCCTAGGCACCCAGGATCGGCTTTAGTTTCACGTGTATCTCTTAAGCCGGCAGAGAAAACCCACCTGATATGCGCTCCACACAATTGAATAGAGACGCCGTTGATTTTCTATGGGAATTGCAGAAATGACTTCTAAGCCTCAAAATAATGACTTTTTTTCCTAAGGTGGTAGGAATGAAACTCAGTGCGGGCTGGATGGGGTCCCCCCTGGGCACCGCAGACCTAAGCTTGTTTAACTCCTACCTCTTAAAGGGACCGAGAAAAAATGACCTTTTCTGCACTCCAATGTAAGTCAATGGGGCGATTTTTTGGCTATGTGCTAGAAATGAAATTCAGTGCGGATTGGATGACAGGCACCCTAGGCACCCAGGATCGGCTTTAGTTTCACGTGTATCTCTTAAGCCGGCAGAGAAAACCCACCTGATATGCGCTCCACACAATTGAATAGAGACGCCGTTGATTTTCTATGGGAATTGCAGAAATGACTTCTAAGCCTCAAAATAATGACTTTTTTTCCTAAGGTGGTAGGAATGAAACTCAGTGCGGGCTGGATGGGGTCCCCCCTGGGCACCGCAGACCTAAGCTTGTTTAACTCCTACCTCTTAAAGGGACCGAGAAAAAATGACCTTTTCTGCACTCCAATGTAAGTCAATGGGGCGATTTTTTGGCTATGTGCTAGAAATGAAATTCAGTGCGGATTGGATGACAGGCACCCTAGGCACCCAGGATCGGCTTTAGTTTCATGTGTATCTCTTAAGCCGGCAGAGAAAACCCACCTGATATGCGCTCCACACAATTGAATAGAGACGCCGTTGATTTTCTATGGGAATTGCAGAAATGACTTCTAAGCCTCAAAATAATGACTTTTTTTCCTAAGGTGGTAGGAATGAAACTCAGTGCGGGCTGGATGGGGTCCCCCTGGGCACCGCAGACCTAAGCTTGTTTAACTCCTACCTCTTAAAGGGACCGAGAAAAAATGACCTTTTCTGCACTCCAATGTAAGTCAATGGGGCGATTTTTTGGCTATGTGCTAGAAATGAAATTCAGTGCGGATTGGATGACAGGCATTCTGGGGACCCAGGATCGGCTTTAGTTTCATGTGTATCTCTTAAGCCGGCAGAGAAAACCCACCTGATATGCGCTCCACACAATTGAATAGAGACGCCGTTGATTTTCTATGGGAATTGCAGAAATGACTTCTAAGACTCAAAATAATGACTTTTTTTCCTAAGGTGGTAGGAATGAAACTCAGTGCGGGCTGGATGGGGTCCCCCTGGGCACCGCAGACCTAAGCTTGTTTAACTCCTACCTCTTAAAGGGACCGAGAAAAAATGACCTTTTCTGCACTCCAATGTAAGTCAATGGGGCGATTTTTTGGCTATGTGCTAGAAATGAAATTCAGTGCGGATTGGATGACAGGCACCCTAGGGACCCAGGATCGGCTTTAGTTTCACGTGTATCTCTTAAGCCGGCAGAGAAAACCCACCTGATATGCGCTCCACACAATTGAATAGAGACGCCGTTGATTTTCTATGGGAATTGCAGAAATGACTTCTAAGCCTCAAAATAATGACTTTTTTTCCTAAGGTGGTAGGAATGAAACTCAGTGCGGGCTGGATGGGGTCCCCCTGGGCACCGCAGACCTAAGCTTGTTTAACTCCTACCTCTTAAAGGGACCGAGAAAAAATGACCTTTTCTGCACTCCAATGTAAGTCAATGGGGCGATTTTTTGGCTATGTGCTAGAAATGAAATTCAGTGCGGATTGGATGACAGGCACCCTGGGGACCCAGGATCGGCTTTAGTTTCATGTGTATCTCTTAAGCCGGCAGAGAAAACCCACCTGATATGCGCTCCACACAATTGAATAGAGACGCCGTTGATTTTCTATGGGAATTGCAGAAATGACTTCTAAGCCTCAAAATAATGACTTTTTTTCCTAAGGTGGTAGGAATGAAACTCAGTGCGGGCTGGATGGGGTTCCCCCTGGGCACCGCAGACCTAAGCTTGTTTAACTCCTACCTCTGAAAGGGACCGAGAAAAAATGACCTTTTCTGCACTCCAATGTAAGTCAATGGGGCGATTTTTTGGCTATGTGCTAGAAATGAAATTCAGTGCGGATTGGATGACAGGCACCCTGGGGACCCAGGATCGGCTTTAGTTTCATGTGTATCTCTTAAGCCGGCAGAGAAAACCCACCTGATATGCGCTCCACACAATTGAATAGAGACGCCGTTGATTTTCTATGGGAATTGCAGAAATGACTTCTAAGCCTCAAAATAATGACTTTTTTTCCTAAGGTGGTAGGAATGAAACTCAGTGCGGGCTGGATGGGGTCCCCCTGGGCACCGCAGACCTAAGCTTGTTTAACTCCTACCTCTTAAAGGGACCGAGAAAAAATGACCTTTTCTGCACTCCAATGTAAGTCAATGGGGCGATTTTTTGGCTATGTGCTAGAAATGAAATTCAGTGCGGATTGGATGACAGGCACCCTGGGGACCCAGGATCGGCTTTAGTTTCATATGTATCTCTTAAGTCGGCAGAGAAAACCCACCTGAAATGCGCTCCACACAATTGAATAGAGACGCCGTTGATTTTCTATGGGAATTGCAGAAATGACTTCTAAGCCTCAAAATAATGACTTTTTTTCCTAAGGTGGTAGGAATGAAACTCAGTGCGGGCTGGATGGGGTCCCCCTGGGCACCGCAGACCTAAGCTTGTTTAACTCCTACCTCTTAAAGGGACCGAGAAAAAATGACCTTTTCTGCACTCCAATGTAAGTCAATGGGGCGATTTTTTGGCTATGTGCTAGAAATGAAATTCAGTGCGGATTGGATGACAGGCACCCTGGGGACCCAGGATCGGCTTTAGTTTCATGTGTATCTCTTCAGCCGGCAGAGAAAACCCACCTGATATGCGCTCCACACAATTGAATAGAGACGCCGTTGATTTTCTATGGGAATTGCAGAAATGACTTCTAAGCCTCAAAATAATGACTTTTTTTCCTAAGGTGGTAGGAATGAAACTCAGTGCGGGCTGGATGGGGTCCCCCTGGGCACCGCAGACCTAAGCTTGTTTAACTCCTACCTCTTAAAGGGACCGAGAAAAAATGACCTTTTCTGCACTCCAATGTAAGTCAATGGGGCGATTTTTTGGCTATGTGCTAGAAATGAAATTCAGTGCGGATTGGATGACAGGCACCCTGGGGACCCAGGATCGGCTTTAGTTTCATGTGTATCTCTTAAGCCGGCAGAGAAAACCCAC